>NT_176785.1:73825-155464 GCF_000188095.3 Bombus impatiens | reverse complement strand
GGCCCGCGAAACGACGTCCTAGGACAGGACGTAAAAGAATAAATCCTGGGACTCAGTAAAAAAAACCCATATGCCTTAGAAAGGAAAATTTATCGTTTTATCGCCTACGGATTTTTCCATCCCCACCTTGGATGAAAACTCTCTGTTGCGAGGACCTTGGCATCCTATAAAAGGGGGAATGAGGAACAGCACGCTTCGATAGTCGGTCTTAGCCCATCATAGTTGATAGTATATAACAGTTTACAGTAGTTGTTGGTAAGTACATTTTTGATCCATCAGGAAGATAGACATAGCGTGTTTGTATCACTTCTGTGTCATGCTCATTCGAGCTCAACGCACGTCCGTTACGATCTAAAACGACGCACAATTAACGCCAAAATAAACATTGTTATAGCTCTACACCGGAGTAATTTGATATCACCCAACACGTCCTTACCACCTCAAATTGATGGCCCCGACGTGATCTGAGCGAAAGAGATGAAGGTGTTTGGGTCACATAGACGCCGTATCTGCATATTAAAAATCTACATCATTGGTAACGCTAACGAGGAAGTGCGTGCAACGAACGCCACTGACGGCGAAGACATAGTTAATCAAATCTTCCGCGTACCTCCACTAGAGCCGCAAAAAATATTGCTGTGGTTCGTCTAGTCGGAAGGTCAAGCGCTTGAACGCTTCTGATGCGCGCCAATTCGAACTGACCTTCCGACCGGGCAATGCGAAATTTAATACCCTCGCCGCGAACATCGGGTATCAATACGTAGATTTAGTCGGGAACATAGTAGTAAAACCGCGGGCGACAGGACGATATGAGAAGTTGAAAAGTGAAGTAATCAAAAAACTGGCCAATTCGCACAGCACGAGAGATGAGACACCGGAAATCGCCCCAGTTCTAGAAGGACTTGAAGAAACTGATCGCCCCGTCAATATCGAATGACCTCATCCTGATACTGTGGAAAAACCGTGGAACAGAGGTAATTGTACAAAGTGTTCGATTACGAAAATCGTAGAGAACCTTCACTAGGCGAAACACCTTTTCGACTCCAAACGCAGTATTGGGCCGAAATACCCAAAGCATATCGATGCGACGCCACGAAAAGAAAACCTAACGCAACAAGGCTGTACAAAGCTTATCATCAACACAGGTAATTTACCAAATAGACAAATTGTAAAGTATAAATTAAATAATAAAAAAAAACACAGGCAAAGCCGCCGCTCTGTTTGGCACAACCACGTGACGAAGAAGAACTTCGTGCGAATCTGGACGTCGCTAATTTAAAGCCCATAATGAAGTTGACACCCTGAACTATCAAGATTCATCCGTGAGCCTGAAAAAAGCGGACCTATACTATAGGACACTTTTGAGGATTTGAGGCATTGAAAAGATCGGAACGCCATCTACATCACGGCAAAGAAGGTGGGCAGTCAATTGTAGCGAGAATGACTTCGCCCACAAGGGTGCGTGTACCCATCGAGGAATGCAGGACAATGATTCGTTAAGGACGTGTGAATTCAGTTGTACACTTTGAACAAACAAAGTGTAGAGGTACACAGAACAAAACCTCGTGGAAACATATGCAGGAGCATAAAAGGACAAGATTGGAATTCGCACGAGATAGCATGTTTCAGCGTAAGAAATGGAAAAGGTCCATCTAGGCAAATTTAACTATCACTGATACGACATACGCGCAGATAGAATATCAATAGACACAATATCATAAATGGAAATTTCGATGGAAGAAGTTTGATATTATGAGTAGCATTTAGTTGTTTCTTAAAAACACCAATTTGTAACATTTCTACATGAATGCATTCGGAACAATACGCAGACTTATTAGAAGATTACTTCATTACATTTGTCAAAGAAACTCAGAAAGAAAAAGCCATTTATCGACACAACGCGACAATTCACACTTCAAAAAATGACAGTCCCGTGAATTTGACAAAAGCATTTACGATTTATCACCAGTAATGCACGATAAGCAATATTAGAAAGTGCTTGCTATGGGAAGGTGATCGGATAGGCAATAAGAACTGAATGGAGCAAAATCGAGACCAAAAGATTATAGAATTTAATTTATAGTATGGAAAATCGAATATTCAAAGTGATTAAACGTAATGGTAGAACTACATGTTCTTAATATTATAATTTCTACGTTTTTCGTGATAATTTAATATATTATTCCTCCACAAATTCCGCAACTATGTGGATGAAATTGACACCTTGCACTCTGAACTGCACAATGAACAAGCTGGGCAGTTAATTCCAACGAGTATGACTTCGCTCCTAAGGCACGTTTATCAGATAATGGAGATCTTCGTGCGGGAGCTGTGTACACCTAAAATCGCCTGGGAGCTAACCTCCTCTCCTCCAAGATAGATGAATCTGCCGATAATCAGCCATCCCCTGAATCAAGTCAACTGTGAGCATAGAAAGAAATACAGAACACACATGCAATATACATGCAAAATACACATGCAAAGAAATACAGAATCGCGGATGCCACGGAATAGCCGCACACCGTGGAAGTGTATGTGCAAATCGCCCACACTGATGTTAACCTTCATCTAGTGTCATCGAGTAATGTGTCACCACAATACAGTCACAGCAGGTATTCCACCTATCAAAATTGAAACAGCACGATCCTTCCTCGTTCGGACTGAACTCCTTTCTTACCGAGCACTTGATGTCCCGCTAATACGCTTCGAGCAGTGTCTCTCGTGTCAATATTCTCACAGAAATGACGTTCAATTTCTTATCTATTTTATGCCTAGGTATAGATCGTACGAAGGCTTGAAATGAGCTAGCTCTCTCTTCATGAGCTAGCAAGCAGAAAGGCATGGCGGAGAATCTACCGATTTTCTGACACATAATCTCACGCCATTGAGGCAGGAGTGACTATAAGCAAATGAAATGTAGAGGTGGACAGTTTTGCAGATGCGTTCCCATAGCCGCGGTAATGTATGTGCGAACGCCACGCCAATAGTTGCTTCAAATGTAATTACCAAACACGTGGAGTCTTCCAGTGGTGGGAAATATATGAAAGAAGTGTGCTATTGTGTTTATTGAGAATGCATCTCAAAAATGTACGAACTCATGTGAAAATGACGGAATATGGCTGAGAGTTGAGACGAATGTTACGTGTACATAGAGGTCTATACAGACTTATCCACACAACTCGGAACCCGCGCTGGTGAGAACATATGACCTACCATATACTACCACAATCAAACGTTGCTGGCCAACTATGAGCTGTTGCTAGAAATATAGAGCGAGGACATAAAGCAGTTTGATAGTCACCGAATGTCTTAAATTGTACGTTACAAGACTGAGAAGACGATGACTGAGAAGGCGAGCTTCGGATTTTCGTGCAACGACTTCATGTTCCTGCGTGCTCCCGAAGCTTCAAAGGAAACAAGCGCACCCAATTATTCTGTTTCTACATGTAACTTCATTTCCCTTTCTTGAGGTTAGGCCCGCCTAAATGTAATTTCTATGCAACTTTTTCTCTATTTAAAATTGTATTCAACTGCCAGTTATCAACGAAGTACAATAAAATTGTGCATAATACATAAAAAAATTCTCTTTTTCTATATTTGGTAATTTTCATTTCTAAGGCATTGAATGTTATTTTCTACGTCGTACTTCAAAATGTATAAACGATAACTTTTTGCAAATTGATCGCTATTAGCTGATTTCTATTATCGCTTTGTTGTGAATGCTTCGAATGTAAGAATGAGAAACAAGGAAGACAATTGAAACGAAACAAGACAGACCAATTTGAAAAAGTAGAAATTAATTTGGCAATACTGCTTTAATTTAGCACTTGCATAGCAATGAATAGCCTGAATCCTATGAGCGTAGTAATAAGCATATGTGTTATACTGTTACCATTCTCATGTTCTCGCGAGCGCGGGTTCAAGATTTTGCGTAAGTTAAGTGGATGACCTTGCATATTGACATTAAGTTGTAATATTATAGCATTAATAAGATATTAAGTAATATATAGAAAAAGTGTCCAAGTTGATTTACCCCGTCACCCTTTCCCACAAAAAGCACAGTTAAAATGCACACCAGTCCTCTTTGGGAATGTTAGGGAGAATCATCAAGTTCGCTGGAGTTGGCAACCGTGGTTGTAACGGTGTGTGCTGAAGTGAACGAAAATTGTAATAGATCTGGAACACTAAAATCTCTTACGAACACTAAAATCTCTTTGTTGTGGAACAGTTTGTATAAGCAAAGCTTCGTGTCTTCTGATGTCATCTATAGAAAGGTTGCTTGTAGGCTGCGGTCATTTCGTATATTCTATAAAAAGGATATTATTTACTTAGTTCCGTTTGAACCTCTATGCGACAGACATTCAAGAGAATCGGTATTGTCATTGCTATAATATCGTATTTGTTAACCCTTTACGGACGGGACAGTTCGAAGTCGTACTGTGGGGCACTCTAAGATGTCAAATTGTACATATGTACATGCACAAATTCTCAACAGGATAAATAAAAGGACACACATGTGAATCTTTTAGTTCTATCAGTTGTTTCCACCGAACGCATATATGAATTCGCGGTGAAGGCTTTATCTATCTGAGACATCTCTACAGCTACTAATTTATTTATTTAAGAATGCCGGAATAGTAAAAACTATACAGGTGGTAATACTAATTCCACAAGACAGGATCGTTCAGCTGAACTATGTAAAGATTAGTGAAGTTTACCCTTACAGTAATAAAAGAGCAAACCATAAAAATGTTTACCCTGGTTTCCATCGTCGATATGACAACAAACAGACATATCTTGATAGATTCAGACATAATTCTTTTTTAAATGAAGCTTGAAATATCAAGTATCAAAGCGTATAACGATTTTATAGACGTGTCATGACTTGTTCAATAACTTTAGAATGAAGATCGCTGCTTAAAGATACGACTAACGACATCTAAATCAAAAAATAACAAAAGTACTTTCCGAACAACCCAATAAGTGGAAATGGTCGATTATTGAGCGCAAATTAAAAAGAATGTGGAAGAGGAAATGTGAATTTGGAATGCAACTCCCCAATCCTTCGCTCGTTTAAAAAAATTAGCAATAGCTATATTATCAATTTTTTTTCTCTACATATGTTTGTATAGAAGTTCAGTATAGAAACACGTGGTTAATAGAAAGGCGATTATATTTAGTTAGTTACTCGTTATAATTATGTGTTGGAACATCCAAGTAGCGAATTTGATAAAATACATAGTACATTAATTGCCATCAAAAAAAGCTTTGAATAGAATCTAAAAATTTTTAAATCGTAAAAATATTACGAAATTTAGATGCGAATATTTGTCGAATTGAAGCGAAATTGGAACAAAATGAGAATAAACTACTGGATTTAAGCAATGGTTTAGTACATCGTAATGCAACTGAGAAAATATTGTTTTATGTTTCGTCAACGACGGAAAATGTTGTATGCACAAGCCACGAAGAGATTCGCTTATCAAGAGATTAATAAGACAATGGAATATATATGTCAAGTATATCGGTTTCCATTTACGAAAGATAAAATACAGAAGAATATTTCAAATTGTCTCAAATGCATAACATTTACAACCACGGCGAATCAGGTTAAGAGATAGATATCTCTTTGGTGTACTTCATATCGATCATTGTGGACCGCTGCAACAAATGAAACATCCACAAAAATATATACAGGAGGGTGTCAATTCGGTATTAGAACATCTTTTTATAAATAGAAAAATTACTGGAAACAAAAGTTCGGTGTATTAGAGACTGTTAATTGATATTTCCGTTACATACGTTTGCTTATTAATCGAAATAATTAAATCAAAACGTCGCTGATATTTGAGCGGCGTAGAAACGCGCGTTTCTTAGCCGCCATCTTTGTGACGTTATAGCTCTGTCTCTCCGATGCACAGTCACTTACGAAGATATTCGAACTTCAAAATAGAATAACTGTATTAAAATTGGTGCAAACGACTCAAGCTATTTTGACACGTTAGCTGGATCAGTTGGCTAGATGACATGTAAAAAATAATTTTGAAGAAAATGCAACTGATCAGAACCGTCAAGAAAGAAGTAAAGGTCAGTTCTTCCAACTTCGTTCAATTTCACTGAAATCGTTTAACGTTGCTATGAGCCACGAAAGTTGAAAGTGATGAAAATAACAGTTTTCTACGATTTTCTATTTTTTGGTGTCTGTTGTCTGTTACTGCATTAAATTTCAATGAAATTTTCAGCATGTGTATACCTGGTATAACTTAAAAACATGTTGTTTAAATTTTCATTACAGGCCCAGATAAAAAGGTTATAAAACATAAACTTCACCATTTTCTTCGCGATTCCAACCAGCTATAATTAACACGAAATTTTTTCTACACAATGTCAATAAGTCCTTCTAACTTCTCAAAAAAAGTCAAAATCGCCTGGTCCAGTTTTATAAAAATTATTCTGTTCTGAAGTGTGAATTCCTACGCGATCCACCGCAGATACACGATCGTATTTTGATGTGAACGCGTCGGTTATCGGGTTTATATAGCGAGTTGAGAAAAAGTATGTAGCGCCTTTGCAGACTTGTGACGTCACGTGATCTTCGTGTACATTCGGTGCGCGGTCGGAAACATTCGACTTCTTTCATTTCGAACTACTCATAACACTTTTATTACTAATATTTAAAAAAAGGAGACGTGTCTATTATTTTTGTTTCCAGAATTCATTTACATAATTAGTAAAAAAATGTTCAAATATCGAATTACTCAAATCAGTGTTGCATCGTCGTTATCATTACCAATTCTTGGAATCATAAAGATTATTACTTTAAAAATTGAACTTTCATAAAATTAACCGTACGTAATTTTCGTACGTGGTGAATAAAATATGACAAGATCGTTCAGCGATCAAAGAACCGATTTTCTGTCAAAGTTAATGCATAACTGATTAAACGGAACTACTCAACACCAAACATGTGTTATTTTTCCCTTATCAGCTTCAAACAAATGGAGAGGTCGCCTAAGGTTACAGCATTAACTAAAACATTACATTAGTGAAAAACAGATGGATTGTGACGAATTCAGGTAATTATCGATATCTCAGCCACTTCACCGATCTTGATGATTTATGATTTCGTTATCCATCGAGCATGCTTTTTATTACACATATAATCGCCACTCGGTCTTAGTTTTTGAGAAAAAACTATCGATGTTACTACAATGAATTCTGCCCATAACACTATTGTGTTAAAACAAATGCAGCAAGTTTGCCACGTGTTTTGTCAAACTATTTCGCTTTTACATCAAAATCAAAACATAATTTTCTAGTTTTTCTCGGTATTTCTCAATAAAACTGTCTGCTGTATCGCGTATTATGGTTTTTACTATAGTTTTTGAAACAAACTGGCAGCAACTCGATAGCTGCTGCAGTAAAAATCAAAAAACATCTCGAAAGCTGAAAATTTCACATCTTTTTTCGAACTGATTTTTTCAAAAACTGTAGGTTCTAGGAAAGGACGGTTGGCAGATTCGTGTTTAACTCGTAAAATGTTTAGCTCTACAAGAATCGCTCATTGAAAGTTGCAAAATTCTGTACGTGTATGTAACTATGAAATTACATACGAATAAAATTATAGATGAACAGATTATAATTTATTTAGATATTTTCAAGCAAAGAGTTTGAAGAAAACATAGTAAGATAATATGGGCACGTATACTTTATTAAGTAGTAACACAAATTTTTAAAAAATCAATACAGTATTGTATGATATATTTTGAAGCAAGGGACTACGCGGAGTACAACGTCACAACTTTAACATTCGTAGCGTGATCTTCGCCTTATATCGTTTTTTGTGCGTATAACATAATTTCTCAACGTTTTCTTTTTTTTTCTTTTTGTGTATTTATTGTTTTACAAAAAGACAGGAAATGTCTTCCAGCAAAGTTGGCCTGCGATAGATTTATGCCGATTGTTAAAATCGTTATTTTTCTCTCTATACTTCTTTACGATTTCCTTAATTAATTGAAGCTAAAATGTTCTCTTTTTTTTTGTACAAACAAAATGCATTCTGAATGACTGCATCAAGTAGATGGAAAAAATATTTTGTGTACTGCTATATCTGCGACATAATGAATAGGGACAGATTATCTGCCGCACCCATGTTTGCAATATAATTTACTGTGCAAAACGATTTTTGGATAAACTCTTTCGTTCGACAATTTAGTCTCCTTGTATTTATAAAATCCGCAGATGGACAAGTGAACGGCATATACACTTTGCGTTTATCTTGCCATTTGACTGCGAACATATTTGGCGAAGATCGAAAACACATTTCACATCCAATTAATTTTTCACTCGTGATAGGAATACCTTTCCTCTGACAATTTACCACATGGGGTTTTTTTGGAGATAAGTGCTGGTTGGTAAAGCCAGGTTGGTATACCAAATATCAACAAAGTGTGGCATTTTCCTAATGCTAAATGTCATTCTAATAATGGAATTACAATTTCGCCTGATTTTCCCAGAGGCTTCTCATTTATTTTTGTTTCCTGTATACACAGGAAAACGTAATACGTATCCACTTTTACAGTCACACGGTATAAAAGATTTGATGCCAAATCTATTACTCCGTTTGGATGGAATATACTGTTTGAATGATAACCTCGCCTTATGTAATGATAAACCTTCATTTATGCATAAGTTACTAAATGGGCTAAAATAATTTTCAAATGAAAAACGAAACTTACTACAGAATTCTCTTGCTTCTACTAGCCAATCAGAATTAGCTGTCGTAATTTCGTTAAAATAAAGCATTCGTAACAAAAAAAGGATATCTATCTCTATTCATTATGCGTCCGAAAATATCAGTACGCAAAAATTTAACCTTTGTTCGATATTTGGAATAATGTGACTCTTTTACTGGCGACGTAAGTGACTTGATTGCAAAAAAGCAATACATCTCACTCAGAGTTGTTTCTCCTTCGTGAGGTTTTACAAAAGAGCACATAGAATTTTCCCTTTTGTATTTACAATACCGATTTGTTTATTCCACAATAAACGATATCAATACTTCAGAAATAGAATAGTTCAAAGTAATCGTAACGGAGTAGCAAATCGATTAATTTGTATTTTCATTCCAGAATTAATCGTATTTGAACTCAGTATCTTTCTTTGCAATTTTCTTACACGTTTCCTATCGTTTATATTTTTGTTCGACGCCTTTCTAAATCCTGAGTCCACTTCGAGACCATCACTAATTGCTCCCTGCTTTCTGTTTTGTATTGATATACTCAAGAATTTAGAGGTTAAGAATTTTACAAAATTATAAATATACGAAGCGGAATGTTAAAAAGGTTATCGACTAATGGTACACATAACAAAATAAAAAAGTAACAGTACTCATAACTGGTGTCTTCAAAAGTAAATACTATATGGCCTGTTGACATCTCTGGCAGAAATACCTTTATACATTCGCTTATATGCCGTTAAGAAACGTGGTTTGAGCGAAAAAATGCGAAACTAAACAAATAACGATCGTGCGATAATTTACACATATCTACAGACAGGGTGAGCCACTGTAGTGACGTCTCGTTCAAAAAGATGCCATAAGCGAAAGTCACTATATAGATTGTCGAAAAGATCATCTACACAAAAGGCATTACTACAGTGGCATTAGTAGCTAAGAGATTAATCCAAACCTATTTATTATCTTTCGTTCATAATTTATATAAGTTTGGATATTTTGTCTAATGTTAACCAATACTCCGGCACATGCGCTGTCACAGACGCACCATTACAAGCAGAATTCGGAATTTTATAGCAATACTGACAACTTTTTCTCAATATCTCGGAAACTAATGCCGAACGGTGGTTACACGAATAGGGAAAAGTTGTTGGTAATATAGATTTCTACAACATATTCGAAAATCGTCGAGATCGATGGGGTGCATGAGGTAACGATAACTACTAGAATTCATAACCTCTGTGTCGTTAGCCTACGTACGCGTGTTTAAATTGAAATAATCTTAAATATGAAATGCTTTTCGGAACTAAAGCATATCTAGTAATATAATTCAAGGGTCTTACAACAACTTATTATTATGAGGACTATAGAATCAACTTGAAATGGAAACTAAGCTATACGGAAAAAATAGTTAGAGATAACCTAATTCGATTAAAAATTTACTTACAACTAAATCGATGATTTAGTATATATCTTAAACAAACAGAATACGCCGAGATTAAATAAAAATACTGCCACCAAACGACAAAGATTCTTTACAAAATAATCAAAATCAATTCCAATAATACCGTGCAAATTTTGAAGAACGGAAAGTTAACAGCCTATCATGCCAGTTTTCTGAAACCCTTTGTTTTAGGCGACAATAACGAGTAATAGACATTATTAACACAAAGATAATAGATTCCGGTTTGTCCTAATGACATTCGTCTCAACCATCCTTAACCATGCTCATAAAATTATCGAATCCTGTTACAAAATCTCCCGCTTAAACAATCAAGTGGGATTACATCACAACCAATTAGGCAACGCGAAACTGGAAATTCTACTAACCTACCTCGATCTCACCATCGCAGGCGAAAAACTCGACCGATTATCCAAATGCCACTCACGATCCGTAAATGTGTATACACACAAGATCGAACATGCGGTATATGGTAACAACGTCTATTTTGGTCAGAGCTGTCTTCGAAATATACAGTCACGCATCTGAACGTTCTCAACGCAACTGTGAATAGAATCAAACTTATCAAATACAAGACAGCCACATAAATCGAACAAGGGAAATAAAATAAATAAAAGAGGGCGCGTTTGACGGCGCATCGTACGTTTTGCTTTGGTTATTCCCCCGATACCGAAGACGCTAAATTTCATAAGAAGGCGATCGACTCGACTCTCTTCAAAGATAGGAATGTTCAAATACCAATGAGACAACAAATTGCAATCACTAAAGATGCAATTCAAAATTTTAGCTCGCCCATCCTTAGTCTCTGCGAGAGGACGAGGGTAAACTTAAGGAAAATATAGAAGCGTGTAATAGTCTTACAAACTCCATTACTGTTACTAACTACCTGAACGAAATCTTCAAACAACATCTTATCTCCGAAGAAGTATTACCCCTGTCACAGATGTTCTCGGAACCAGATAAATATTGATAATTATATCTTCCATTACTTTGACAAGACTCGCTTCGAACACGCAGATAGTATCTTCCCGAATCCTTTTCAACGACTTAAGCGATATCGTTCTCCAGGAGGGGGCTGAGTTGGTCCATTCCATTATCATATTCCGGCATGCACAAATACGATTAAATTGTATAAATTAAATAATCGCCTATAACAACAATATCCTAATATTCAGCATCGAAATCCCGTTAGTTGAGACCACAATTCAAACTATGCGAAATATTGCCCTTTTCTCTTCGTTTCCCTAGATATCTGCTTCTACATCTAACTCGATCGTCCTTACATTCTACTGAGTACCAGTAAGGTCTAGGAAAAATAGCTAGAGAATCTGGAGGAAGAAGGCGTAGTGAGTGGATGAAGCGTTGGAAACTGACGTGGCTAGACCAAAAAAATAGCATAGTTGATTAGTAATGTCCTAACTATAAGTATGGTAGAATTAAAACACGGATTGGGATTAGGTGAAGGCAATAAAAGGTAGAGGTAGAGATAATGTTTGGTTAATACAGGTTTAGGGTAGGAAATATTATATGTGTGTTTGAGTTATGACAGTATGTGTACATAGGTTTGGGTCATGGTTGCATATGTATATATTTATTTGTAATATCGTGTGTGATATATGTGTGGGAACGGGGTATTGTAATCCTGTTAATACGTTGATGAATTCACTGTCTGCTTCGTGGGGCGGCGCTGGGTCACATTAACCTATCGACACGACTGCAATTTTTCAACCTTGACCTCAATTCATACGACATTTAAGAAAGTTATATGATTCCTGTTGGGTTCATTGAATTCCGTGGACTTCAACTAATACACTAATATACAATAGTTTGTCAATATCAATTTGCATATATCTATAAATGTTAAGTAAAGCTGACGGGACCAGCTTTGGTCCTAATTCTGTACTCTTTCCGAATTTTCTCAAAAAGTAGAGATGTGACGTGAATTCTGACCATCGCACGTAATTCTGTGTACATTTTTCTATAAAAAATGTTCATTGCGCGAATCAAAAAATTTTTCAATTCCGCACAGGAATAAACAATAGTCATGCATGTCCGTCGGAGAACAACGGTGCGCGTAAGGAACATGAACAACGAAAATAGCGTTAGGATACGCAAAATGGACTGACAAAAGGCCAGTATGTATGCTAGCTAGTTCCAAAAATCATAGCTGTGTTATTGTTCATGGGAAAAATAGTAAATTAAAGCCAGACACAGTTTTTTTTATAATAATGCTAAAAAGGGGGGTTGATCTGTCCGATCAAACGTCATCCTATTATAGTTGTTTGCGCAGAACCATAAAATGGTATAAAAAAATTGTAATAGAATTAATATGTGGGACTTGCCTCATAAATGCGTGGCAATGGTACATAGAAAATGGGATACTAAAAGTATAAAAATTTTAAAATTTCGAAGAAATTATTTATCACCTTTTAAATATAGTGAATCCCCACAAAGAAAAAATGCCAAGTGACAATGAAGTACTGCCAAAAAAACGATCACATTTTCTGCAGTCATACCAAGGGCCTGCGAGCAAAACGAAACGGCGGTGTAAAGAAAGTTGTAAACGCATTTGTAGAATAAAAGGTAGAGAGTATACCGTGAAAGGTACCAAAAAATATATTGTAATCGTTGTAAGAGCCAGCCGGTACTCTTGTATTGTTTTAAAAAATTGCATGAAGAAAGGAAGTTATGTAGTTATGTTAAGTTTATAATATTGAATTGTTATGTTTTTACTATTGTATATCTGCTTATAATGTTGAGATAAAATAATATAGACAGACACGTGTGACCTGCCGATGGGCCGCACCGGCGTCAACATGTTAAGAAAAATAATAGATACATATTTACTATTGAGGTCTATTACGCACTGTCTTAAAATCTCAAGGTGTCCGACAGTCGATAACAGCGAACACATACATTTAAAGAAGCTATAATTTCGGATATTACGAGACGTTTCAAACTTGAGTGAACAGTAAAAGAAATAATAATTCGTACAGAAGTCAAACGTTTTCTTCAAAACTCGAATATAATAAACGCAATACACACAGTAAATGCAAGAAAGACGCACGAAAAATCTGCTCTTGAATTTTTATATGACGAAATCAGCGATAAGAATAACGTTTATATTCAAAAAGAAACATATATGACCGAGCCACAGTAACGCTTTGATTTAATTAAATTAAGTTGAATGATGGAAGACTAGCGCAAACTAATATCCAGTAATTTCCGAACTTGCGAATATTTTCATGTGCTGAAAATATTGTAACAAAAAAAGAAACCATTTACTTGCACAAAATGTTAATATTTTAGCTTCCTTATCTCGAAGCAGAAAATTAATAAATTAAACTTTATTAACCAAAACCATAATGTTTCTTATTTTCACCTGCAAACCAAAAAATGAAATTTCATAAACAATTTACATATCTAAATATTTTGATATTTAATTATAAAATAAAACATAAAGTACGTATTAATACACGTGAAACTATACATTTCGATACGTGTATTCGTGAACCTTAGTACATGTACAGCTACATGTATAGATATTATGATCCGTGCGCTCCTGTATTTTAATACACGTGTACCCGTGTATTGAGAAGTACATGGATTAAAACGCGGATATATTAATTACACGTGTACGCGTATATTTTAAATACACGTGAAATCGTATCAAAACCGTCCAATTCTTCGATCCATACGATCCTGGAATCCAACAAGGATAATAAATATTTTGAAATTTTCGCATGTATAATGCATGGGTATAAATGTGAGGATAATCTATGTATAAATTTCATTCAAATTGGGAAACGCACATCTAAAATAGAATGATTTATTGCAATTAGTAGCAGAACATCAATCGCAAAAGTGTTGAAAATCTGTATAGGATCTTCATAATAATTTCGTTTCGGTCGGTAAGAGAACGTAAACAAAGGTTGGCTAGTTTACAGACAGCTAGTCTGCAAGAAATACTGCGTAGAATTTACGCTGTAGTTTCCCCAAGATCGAGTGCCCATATAATGAAATTTTAGAAGAAATTGGAAGCGAATAAAACAGAAAGAGAATTATTAGTATAGTGGTACGAGGAAAGAAAATCTACAAGCGAAACTGTAAAGCTCCTAGAGAGGAACATTTCTACAATTTATTATATTCTAGGGAAGAAGGTCGTCCTGGATGATATATATGAATAATTTGCGAAATTCAGAGGTACGAGAATAATACAGAATAATAATAATAATAATACTTTAATTTTTCATTTGAACCACAACTGACGACGATGGTAGCGGCATAGTACGATAAAGAAGTACATACAGAATTGAATCGGAGATTATTAAGAAAACGCGATTTAAATGTACGACTTGCGAGAAAAAGACCGTTTATTAATAATGTTATGTAATGCTGGAAAGAATCGCTAACCTGGGAACTCCTTATACCACAGTACCGGCACATTTTTAACCTAGTTCCAAAGCACTGGAGTTAGTAGCGTTTCGCAAGGCTAGTAAAACACCAACTCTGTTACCAGCTGTTGTCCCAAAAACAGATAGCGAACGTTGATATAAAGTTACCACTAGTGAGGTCGCCAGGAGTTCGTTAGTTCGTAAATGCGATAATTCGTTCGTTCATTCATCCGTACCAAGTTTGTTAAGAATACACATCCGAAAACCCAAGTTCTTAACATTTGTCTTCGAAATTCTGAACCACTTTGACAGGGACTCTGTCTCTAAGAAATGTCGTAGATTTCTTACGAAGAATCTTCACATTTTTCAAACTACCTCTGCTGAGAAGTCGCGGCATAACAGTAGGAAGAATAAAATATTACATTTAGAATATGCTAATGAATCTACTTACAAAGATAATCCTCACTGGAGTACGGTATTTTTCTCCACAGTATCTGTTGTTGTATGAAAATAAATTTGACATTTTTGAAAGTTACGTTCGTAAATCTGTATAGAGGAATAAAATACAGAATTAAATTCAAAGAATCTATGTACCACGGTAAAATATGATGGTAGATCAGCGATGGCATCGGATTGCATGGCAGGCAAATAACGTTGGAAATCTCGTATCAATCGATGGGGTTTTGAATAAGATGAAATATTTGAAAACTTTGGAAGAAAGTTTAAAGGACAATGCGAATAAATATTCAGAGCCACAGAAACATTAGAGAATGATCAAGAACTCGTGGCTTTTTGCAGTAACGTTTTTAAAATGAAAAATATAAAACAAAAACAAATATTTGCCAATGTAAAAAAAATTAGTTAAAGCCTACCTCATTTATCAGCAGCCACCAGCATCCAGCAATAAAAATAAATAAAACTAAAATAAAAGATCAGTTACAAAATCCGTCGACGAATGGAGTTCCTTTGACAAAAGGAAAATTCACACATTCATCGGCTACACACTTTATTATTTCTAAGGAATTAATTCATTTAGCAAAATCTGCTAAAAATAATGAAGTGTGATGGTTGATTTCAATGATTTTCTTATGAGTGAGAACCTGCATATATGTAAATAACAATAACTGAAAATTTAAATTTTCTGAATAACTGAAAATTTACTTTTGCTGTATTTTAAAAACTAAAATGAAATTAAAGATCAAATTAATACATATTAAGTGTTAAAATTATAATTATCATTTTTGCTATGAGGATGAACAGCTATAGCTTTTCAATTCATAGATGACTACTTACTTATAATAGAGTGTGCTTTGACAGTTTTCTTTTCGTATTTTTCATTCATTTTAGGATATTCAGATGCTTCCAGGAAAAAATCACATTATACGTAAGTTTTCCAACCCGAATACTCGTATACTCGACTATCCGACAAGTAAATTATTTATCCAAGTTTTAAATTAATTTACTAAATAATAGTAAATAGTAGATAATAGTAAATAAAATTAATCGGGTAATTAAATTGAGTACTCGGATTAATTCGCATATTTTGTAACACAAAAGCTAACATGTTCGTAACATTAACATGAAAATATTGATTATTCGTGAAACAATGATGATATTTCTTTATTTTTTATTTCCTTGAAACCGTACTTTTATCAATGTATATATTAGATTTTTTCAAAATGATAACAATCTTTAAATTTCTAATTCTTTAATTATTGCTACTATGTCATTATGTAAGTAAGTTTATATCATTAAATAAGAAAATATGCTCTTTAATTACATTGTGTTTGGTCTTGTTTTAATCAGAAAAGCTTCATAATTACATTGGTCAAAGTTTTATTCAATAAAACTTGGAAATAAACAAGTTCCGTTGTTGGAAACATTGCTTAGCCGACATGTTTCTTTTCATCAAGCCCATTCCCGAACATTTTTCTCTTTTACTCGCGCTGTATTTTTCTGAGTCCATCAAAATGGCGAACCGTATTTATTATATGCAATCATACACGATAATCGATTTTTACAACCCCGATTTTCTATCGATTATGCAAAAAATACTGTATTTATGTTTCATTGTAAGAACTTCGACTTTAAAATAGAAATATGTCGATATGAAATACGAGAGAAAGTAAATAAGATGCTACATGATACAGCGACTTCTTCGCAAAATAAAACAAATTTAAGAGAAACAGCTTTAGATTTTATACAGTTACACACATTAATAATGGACACCATACTATTTTTGTAATTATTGCCGTGTGTAAGCGGGAATGATTCAAATATTATATTGTTTATTTTACGAAAGAATAAACTATTGTAGATTAAAAATATATAAACTATTCCAATCTAACAATAACATTTAATTATATATTACTTTTTAAAGAATAAAAATTGTCACATTTTCATGTTACATTAATGTTTGTATTGTATGTTGTGTAATCTAGTAGTCCTCGAAAAAAGGTAAAGTGCAAAATAGATTTGTTTTATATACAAACTGCTACAATATAACTCTATCTCAATACAAAGCTATATTTCAGTGCTAATATTCAAAATCTGACACGCTACGAAAAGTACAGAATAGCAGTTTTAGTAATAGACAACTTGTTATTTTTCATAGAGAAAAAAGTAAAAGTTATTATGAAATTGCACAATTAGAGCCATCACAAAGAGGTAAGAGATATAAAGAAGAAGACCGTACTGAAGTTAAGAAACAGAAAGAAACAAATCAAATTTTTTATGAAGAGGTGGTAAGAAGAATAATATGGAAAGTTAAATAAAATTCGCATTGTAGCGAAACACAATTGGCCTCAGAAATTTGTCATGGAATTAGGAAAAAAAGTCAGTGCTGAAACAGCACGCGGAATAATCAGATGCAATAGCTTAAATTGTCGTGTAGCAAGAAGAATATGGGGCGGATTTCGAACGTCGGTGTGGATGAACTGGTGTTTATCCAACATATATTAGATAAGAATAAATATTTAGACCTTCTAAAAAACAATCTGCTAAAAAGTACAAACAATATGAGAATACAAAGTACTTTCAAATTTTATCAGGACAACGATATAAAACATAAAGCGAGAATAGTACAGGAATATTTGTTATACAATTGTTTGTTATACAAATATTTGTTATACAATTTGAATAATTGTCCTAAAGTTTTACATCCACCTCTGTAATCTCTGGACTCGAATCCCATAGAGAATCTATGGGTTCGATTAGACCAAAGGAGAAGCTAGAGAATTTCCAATAAATTCAAAATTTGAATTGCGAACGAGACTAAAAGAAGAATGGGCAACTAGTTCTTCAGAATATCTACAAAAAATTTTTTTTAATATGCCCAAATTGTTACTTCAGGTCGTTAAACAAAACGGGCATGCGATAAAATATTAATATCTTAATTTTTCGTAACGTGATCATTGGTGAGCCAACTTTCACTCATCCTTTTTATCAAATACAATATTAATAGCAACCACGCCACCAACAAGATAACCGGTATGTACTTAAGAAAACACATAAGTAGCTGGTGATGATGAAGAAAACAATCTAATGTTGAGATAAAGCAAATTTAATTCCTAAATCCTGTATATTGCAATTTAGCACATAATAGGAATTCGCTTTATATAGGAGTCTAGTGTATAATATCTAAATTTCCTCTTACAGGCAGCAATAACTATAAATTTTTAATACCTATAATTTTAGATACCTATAATTTTAAAGATAGAAATAATTATAAAGATAGTATAGTAATATGAGTAACTGTATGTCGATATGAAATACGGTAAGAAGTAAATAATATGCTACATGATACAGCGGTTTCTTCGCGAAATGAAACAAATTTAAGAGAAACAGCTTTAGATTTTGTTACTCAACACTCAACACAGAATACTGAAGATACATCACTTACCGAGTTGGAGATAAATCAGGAATTGGACATAATCTTGACCACGTAAATTGGTAGCAATCGTGACGAAGTAATAACTTTCAAAATTTTCGCGATTAGCCAGAAAGCTTCTAGTTTCTATGTATTCCGGTAACTTCAGCGAGTGCCGATTTTTTACACCAGAAAATATTATAAAAGGGAAAAAATCGTGCTCGTTACCGAGAAATATCAACAAAACTATGAAATTAGAAATAATGGTGAATCGAGCAAGACTTACGGTTCAAAGTTAAGGTATTATAGACTACAAAAGAATGAAGGCGAACACGCACTTAAATCTTCTTAAGTAAATTTGCGAAAACCAAGTAATTTGTCGAAAGGCTGAGTAATTTAACAATAACGCAGCCGAACGCGGCTCGTCGATTTATATTGCGTGCTTTTGTGATTCTTTTGAACACAGAGGTCAAAACCGTTTGAACGGCTAATGTACAGAAGGTTAACGGCGGACATAGAAGCGTAAACAATTAGCAGCCGCCGTTGTTCGCTATGATAGAGAGACGCCCCGTAGAAGAACAATGGCCGTGCGAAGTTTGCCGATTGGGCGATAACATCGGAGTCAACAAAGCCGAAAATTGCCGAACGAAGCCGTTGGCTACCACCAGTATATTAGAAAAACAAACGCAAGAAAAAGACCGAAAACAAAAGAACTGAGGCAAAAACCCCGATATAGTTCTTATATGTAAATTCTTCCAAAATTAGAACGCCTTAACCTAAAATCTAATAGACGAAGAAAGTTCTGATAATTATGCATTACTTTGCTATATAAAACCTGTATTAAACGCAATGCGAAAATTAACCAAATTTTTTAAAATTTATCAGTTCGACCTGAAATCCTGTTAACACTTCAACAACCACACGTTTCGCGTAGATCTTATTGCCAATCGTCGGCATTTTTCGCTTAGTATATCATTATTATTATTATATTTATTAGTATAATTATGACACTTTTTAAGAAAATTGCATTGAATGCATCATCATTATTGAATTTTTGCCGTGTTGCCCTAATTTATTTTGTGCACTTATGCATATATGAGTTTATTTATTTATGTTCTGATTGATCCATACAGTTACAGATATTATAATCATTTTCTGACTATTCGTTATTACTAGAACATTAGACTTGCAAACTGCCGCTTCTCAGTGCATTTAGAAATCATTTCACTTCAATAGAACACTTTCGAATATAGGAATCATTTGTCTAAGGTGTAAGTATCGATTAAACAAACTAAAAGGATAAAGACCTGGGGTCACGAAAAGGTAACAGCGACCAACAACAGATGACACGTCGAAGCGAAGTGACGTATACGGGACAGCGGCCGTCAAACATTTCAAAACATGTTAAAACAGGTAAGACAAAAAGGAAGAAAAAAACTTAAGACTAATTTTGAATGTAAGAACTCGTTGGAATACATTTGCATCAACTATAAATAGATTTTCAAAATTAATTGATTGCATAAATAAAAAATTAATCGATCTTCGTTTGCAATGTTTTGCCAAAAATCACATTACTGTTCTTATTATATTAACTGTAATTATATTGTGTGTAGAATCATATATTAATTGTTCTAGAGCCAACAGTGTTAACAGTTCAGGAACTAAGTAAAGAAAGTGCTAATTTAATGACTACAGAAGGAACAATTCTATGTTTTCAGTAAACTAAAATACATAAATACTAAACTGCCACTAAATTTATTAGAAGTAGTAAAAAGTGAAATTGAGAAACGGAGAAATAAAAACATTTTATCATTCTTTGTATTTTTACATTGGTGATTATATCTCCATACAAATGAATTTTGAGTTATTCATCCAAACATGTAGTGAAAAATTATGCAAAACAGCTATTTAGAAGATTGTTCATTGAGAAAGAAAGAAATGAAGATCAAATTGTTAATTGTGAATCAGAATCGGAGAGTGAAATAAAAACAGATGAAATAAAAGAATATGAAAACTTACAAAACAGCATCAAAAGTTAGAATGAATTAAAACAAATCAAATGCAGATTCGATATAGACAAAGAGTTTTAAAACGTTGAAGGAAAGGAAGGAAAGAGAAGTAACAATATGGATATTTTATGCAATGCTTTATTGACTATATAGACCAACATCAATATCTTGCAAAAGAGTTTTTGTGTTTTAGGAAACACTATTACAAAAATTTGCAGCCGATTGAGTATTAAGACGTTATTAAGACACTGGTCTTCCTAAAGAATCATTTTACCAAACAAAGTTAAAACCAAAACATTTAAAAATTATGAAGTTATATCCTCTTACGCTCCTCATGGATGCATACTACATCATAGAAGTTTTTCTTTTTTAGTAACAAAAACTAAAATTTTATCAAACTCAAGCGCAAAAATGCATACTTTTTTAAAAGGAGGCAAGAGAGCAGGGAAAATCACCAATGTCATTCTCTTCTTCATTGCAAAAGGCAATATGCTCCTATCAAAATTTTGGTAAGTGGAAATCTTCATAGAAGATTTAAATTCTTCCCTTAAGATTAGGATTACCAAGGTTTTACTGTACTAACAAAAAATACAAATATATTTAGGATGTTAGTGATACCGGAGTACCTGAATAAAGAAGTTAGGAGCGAAAGGCTAAAGTTAATAGCGCAGATTAGATGTGGAAACATAGAGAAATGGAATAAATAACGGTAAGACAATAATAAGAAATAATTTATAGAAGAAGGAAAGAATGAATGGACGAGATATTTGTAACATTGCAAAAAGTATTATAAACCAACTTCTTTCTTGGCTTTGAAGCCAAAATAAAAAAAATATATTATATTCAAATAAAACTGTTCAAATAAAACAACTGATCTTTCACCTTAACTGCAGAAACTCATGTATGATTCATTACATACAGCATTAATTTCTAAATACATCGCATATAAAAACCTATATATTAACAGCATTCTTTTTGAGATTATGTTAATGTTTTTTCTGGCTTTTATTATGAAAGATGTTTCACACAAAAGGTGGAATTTGAGATTGAAAATTTATTTATAATTATTAAATTGCAAAAAATTGTAATCAGTAATTTTAAAAGCATATTTTTGTTAAAAGTACGTTTCTATGATTCATATTTTGAACCTTATAGGGAAAAATGCAAAGCAATACTTTTTATTTATGTGCTTCCTATCTTTCATACACTAAATTTGACAAAATCACAGTTAGGATATTTTTCAAATTAGTAGTAATAATTAGACTATAATCTTGATGTAATTATAAGAATCGTGGAACGATTTAAGATTTTAACTGACTATTATAATTCTTACATACAGAAGCTATATTTTTTGTCCATGTTGATGACGTCCTAATTGCTTCTTAAGTAGTATTTGCATACCTTTCTGAATCATCAAATAACCAAAAAATTTTACCACTAATTTACAAAATAGCATTTAATTGTGTTGATCACTATTTTATACATTCTCAAGCATATGCAAAAGTCTCAAGCAACATTTTTGTCTGTTTTAAATATTCTTCTGATAAAGCAATGTAAGCGATATACACACGCATTAAATTTAACAACCTAAGGTTAAAATATCTGGTAAAACTAATAACTTTTCGATACAAATAGGCTAATACTTTCGTATAGGAAATGACAAGCTGCATATATTAGTGCATTAAAAAAATGCATAATACCATTTAATACGTTGACTGCCACGACACCCGTATTCGGGTGTCAGCAAAGTTGTTTTCTTCAAATTCTTTTGTGTCTTTGTTCGGTCCATTCGACGTCTTTTATTTGCATAACATAGTTTGCATGCGCGTCAAATGCTTCTTCCAGAATCATTTTTTCGAACGATATTATGCTGACTCCGTCAAAGACAAGGATTTTTTGTATTTTCAGACAACCCTAATAATTTTGCAACTAACAATTGTCTAAATATTCTAATATTTATATTTTTTCTTGTTGCAATTTTTCTTGTTGCAACCGTCAAAGCGTTTACAACAGAAATTCCCAGAAAGCATTAAATGCCAAATTTTCTGTACCATTTGATTTTCCTTTTCTAATTGTGGTGGCATAAGAAACCATTTGGTCGGAACAATCTATACCACACTTTCCTTCATTATATTCAACAACAGCTAGTGATTTTAATATTGCGAACAAATGAAACGAAAGATCATTCTTGAGACCACCACTTGAGCGATTCGCATTACTAAAATATCGATGGGAGCACCTAGCAGAGAACGCTTGGTACTGCTGTACGCGTGGCCTGACGGAGATTTCTTTGAAAACACGCGTGGCAATCAACGTGTTAAAAAATCAAAGTTGTTCTTTATAGGTCCTTAATGCGTCCACCTACAAAAAATCTAATAGCATCAGAATATGTACCCTTCGAAACCATTCAACATCTATCCAAACATTTATCGCTGAAAATAGTGACAATCACGTAAATCGAAGTCGTAATATCTGGCGAATCACCCTGTATATTCAGCCTGTATATATCACACCATCTTGATCACCGACTAAGAACAACTAGACTTACAGTGGTTCATGTAACAATATTCGAACAAGCCTTAAAATAGAATAATCGCTTTAAAGTTGGTCTGAACGACTTGAATTTTTCGAAAAGTTCGAAACATTAGATTATTAGATGACATGCAAAAAAATATTGAAAATATTGCAATTGGTATAACTGTCTCGTCCTCAACGAACTTAATCTTCGAATCAACGACGTTTAGTATTAATCCAATAGCACGTAGTTACGTATCGTGCCTTTTTTGTTCACACTATCTGCTTTGACTATGTTTTACTATGAAAAAATTGCATTTCTGAGTCACTACAAACGGCTGTTGATTCATGCTTCATTGCCTTGAATGCTTTACTCGAAGCTTATCGGGTTTCTCATATCATCTTATACTTTATGAAAATATATGCTATCTAGTATAATATATGGATTGATCAATACGTGAGTACTCATCAAACCTATTTATATTGCCTCATATATTTTTTCTAAATTAACTATTATATTTATTACGTATCTTTTTGTATTTCTATTATGTTTGTAGTTTTATTTGTATTATAAATATTGCACTTATATTCTATGAAAAATTAACATGAATAAAAGGATAAAGATTCCAATTTCTCTTAAACTCGATTATATATATTAATCAAATATTTAACAACAAAATATTGAGAACGAATTTGGTCATAAGGTAAAAACTGTTTTCCTAAGAAGAACTCTCAAAGTATAGTTTTAACATTTTGATAGAACTGCACAGTAGTATTGATTGAAAAACATTAATTATATCTAGTTTCAGGAATAGATGATAAATAGTTTAAGAGTAAAGTTTCTCCATTTATCTTCTGAAATATAAATCTTTCCCTAAGAACTGTTGTGAGATCAAGTATTACAATGATATCTCATTATTAGAGTTTTTCAAATACTTGTAACAATTATTTGTAATTAACTTCTGCATATTACAATTAAAAAAGTTGTAGTAATCTTCTAATTAATTCTAATTAAGATTCATAATTAAAAAATATACGTTTGGAATAAAAAATTACATATGTATCTAATTACAATATTTCTGATAAAATCTCTAATAAAATAAAAGAAATCTTTACTTATTGTTTATTTATTATCTTTATTATAATTATAAGTATCTTTATAATAATATGTTTATTATATATGTAATTGTCATGAATTATATAACTGATACTAATACCATGTTGTAAAACAAAAAGTGATGATTTTTATATATCAATATGAAAATAGAAAGATTATTTGAATAGTCTTGGAAATATATCATATGTAGCTTAAAAGTAGTGTAAAGTATAATGCTTTTTTTGAAAAGAAAAAGTATAATATACAATCCTAGCCCTTTTCTCTTTTTTTCATTCTACCAATATAGCTACATACCAACACCTTTATAAGATATAAATAAAGCATCTTGTATGAAAACAAAAGTATTTGTTGCAATTAAAGATAAAAACATTCTTGAAGAAATTACAATTAGATCAAAGTTTAATTAGACTGGTAATTAAGTGGAAGAAATAATAGATACAACACAGAGACTGAGATGAGTATATAATCTAAATATTAATTTGCATAGAAAATAGTAGGAAATATAGTAGACAATTATTACTATCAACGTGATTATAATATACATGCAATGTGTATGTATGTGATATATATTTACCAAAATTAATTTGTTAGCTACTGTTATTAAAGAGAATATTTATGTTGCAATATAAGGAATTCTTTAATTGCTAAACATTGTAGATTCTAACACAGCATGTAGAACATAAATTTCTATTCCTTATATTTGTAAGGTATAAATTATATCTAAAGTTCATACTTAAATTATAATTTTAGCTTTTTATAATACTATATTACTATATAAAAATCAAATAAAATTTCAAACATTCCCAGTGTTTACATGCATACTATATGCATCCATGATCTATAGCTCTATATTCAATGATATACCTATCATTTAAAGAGTTGGAAATATTTATATTTTTACAAATAATCATTAAATATAAAATTGATCTTCTTTATGTTAGATACTTAAGAAAGTACAATTAGATACCACTCAATGTTTCTTATTTATTAATAAAGTTTAAATCTACATTAAAGACATAACAATTTGAATTAACAGTATTGTTTATGAATTAATATCCTTTTAAGCTAAGTAATGAAATTAATAAAACTTGTACTACTTTGAATAAAAGTGCAACTTAATGTGCATATAATCTGCTATACCTACTTGCAATTAAATTTGCCATAGTTCCAGAGCATACAAATAATGCATCTTCCATTCCAACCATTTTGGCAGCTGTTTCTTGTAATACTGAAAACCAAAAACTTCTTTACAAAACCTATTTACTGTTAATAATATTGTATGTAATAATTATATTATTGATATTAATAATTATATCATGTAGGCAAAAAAGTTTGTGCCACTTTTAGGTTTATCTCTATTAATTAAAATATCATAAACTTTCTTGGTTATTTAATGTATTATCTTACAGTTACTTTACAAAGCAATTAAAATATTTAATTTATAAATAAAAAATCATATATATGTGTGTGTATGTGTTAATACTAAACATAATATTTCAGAACAACATTTTCATACCTTTCACTGTTGGATCTTCATGAAAAGCATCATCACCAACTTCAGCACTGGATAGTGCTTCTCTCATCTTTTGGGTTGGTTTTGTTAAAGTATCACTCCGAAGATCAACAACTACTACCTGGAAAAGATTTGATTATTATATTTTATCAAACAGAAAATTGAAAGAATCGTAGGTTGTTCTTTAGGAGACCAAAAATTATTGACCTCTTTGTCTGCAATCTTATAATTCTCAATGCATGGAATCTGAAAATGCAAGTCTTAAATTGCAGAATCCACTAAATCAAAAATTATAACTAAAAACTTTTTAGGATATTTGTTGTAATTAAATTCGCGAAGAATTATTTTGTATTAATGTAACTGGCCGCAATAGTTAGAAAACAGATACTATCGCAAATCATAATCAACCTCACTTACCTATAAATTCCATGGTGTGATTGACTATTCTATATGGAATAAAGAGTAATAAAAAATAAAACAAGAAAAATTTCAAAATGACAGGAAAAAGAAATTAAACCAGATGAAACGTAACAATACAAAAAGAAAAAGTGAATACTTTGGACACATTTAAAAACTATTATGGGCTTGCCTTGAGTCATGCAAGGCAAAAAACCAAACATATTCAAAATACGTGTAGCCAAACACATATGATTTAACTCAACCATGTTCACTCAGTGCCTTCATAGATTTCACTCATTGGAGAAAACAGATATATAGCTCAATATAGCATCAAAGTAACGTTTAAAATAGCCTAAAATACTTAGTTTTATAGATTCCTAGCTTTTGGACCACTTTATTCCATAATTTTAAATCTACATTTCAGTAGATTCTATGCATCAAAAACTATAGGATTGCATATAAAAGAAATCAATAATTTTTGATCCCCTAAAGTTTGGTTCAATTTTATATACATACTTATTCTTACCTTATCTTTGTCATAAGTTGCATATGAATAACCTTTATCATAATACATGTTTCAACTATAAAATTATATACCTTTTCAAATATATATATATTGCTGTGTAAATTATTATATTGAAGAAATTTTATAAGTTAACACAATTTAATTGCAAATTGCAAATTAGATATGAAAGAAAATTAAATTCACAACAAAAAATACAGAACGATAAAAACAACTATGATATCCTTACTTTAACGTATTACATCTATCGTTGATATTATTAATATCGTTTTATACTAGCCAAAAATTTGATCGTGCACGTTTCACGTTCTATTACACAATGTTTCTGCGTAGAATACTTTATTACACTTTTGGCACTTTACCTTCCTGCTAGAAAAGTTAAAGAATATTTATCACAAGATTACATATTGCATTATGTAAAACATAAAATTAAATATGTTTATTTTTATGACTTCATGAATTCATTTATATTTGACTATTACCGATAACGTTACCCTGAACGCACACAGGCGATATTTTACCGTGCGATCCCATTCCGATTGTACCTTCCTTTGTATTCCTATTACCATACAAAAAAAAAATTAATAACGAATATTCTACAGTTGCTCCGACCAGACAAGGCAGCAACTACAAACAAAATGTAATTCCTACGGTTGCAACTATTGGTCGCCAACTAGTGACAATCGAGAGTCATCAGTCTGACCAATAGTTGCAGCCGTAGTAATCTCATTTTGTTTACGTTTACTCCCTTGTCTCGTTAGATAAATTATAGGAACTTTTAAATTTAAAAAGTATTATATACCTGTGTTTAATAAACAAATTTTGTTTATTTGTTTATAGTTTCTTTAAATTTATACAAATTATTTGTGTATATATGTATATAATTTATAAACAAAACAAGCAAGAAGTCTATCTATTGCAATAAATAAAGTTAGTTACATAATTTATTAATTTAACATATTTCTTAATAAGTCACTTTATAAAGTAGAAATAACAAGAATATTTACTGTTAATATATTAAAGAAGACTATAAAGAAAAGAAATTCAATCTTAAAAATCGTCATCTCTTTACATTATTTTTTCTATTAAATATTAAAAATATATGTAAATCATATATCTTTGAAAAATATCTAATTACGGTTTAAATTTCATGGAAAGTAAATAATTTTTCAAAGAATTTTAATAAATTTACATTTTACGTACATATATATATAGGCGTATATAAAAAATGTCATCAAAAATATATCTACATAATTTTAAATGAACAAGATTCCTTTATACTAAATACGTATAATAGAGAATCCCTAACAATTAAATCAATTATCAACTGATTCTATTAAAATATTACATTGTTTTATTGTAACTTTCGAATAGAAATTTTATATGTAAAAAACAATGTATTATTTTACCACTATTATTTTTATATTAAATACGGATCTTACATAAAAAGTAAAATATCATTTAGTTTGGAAAACACTGTAAATTAATATATTATATGATATAATTAGACGTCTTTATGTTGTAAACTTAGGAAATAAAAATATAATTTATATAACAAACGAATAGAGAAATTTCTATAAAAACATTTTGGGAATAATTAAATTGTGTATCATCGATATATTTATATTTCATTTCAATTGCGCTACTATGAGTTGTCGGTTAAGATTCGTCAGGTGTATATTTAAAATCAGGACATAGAAAAGAATGAAATAAGGATACCTCACCTATGGTCTAAACCAATACTCTTTTTCATGGTATACGAAATATTTCTGATTGGTTGCTGCGTTAATATATTTACCTGCTAACCAATCAATTTTCTATTGAGACGCGTCATATAGCGACATGAGCGCTACTACGCAGCCTACCTTGAAAACAGAACCCCACCATCATTTTATGGTAAGGAGAAAAGAAGATGGCCGCGAGGAGCGAGAAAGAAAACAATCTCGAAGAGCGTTAAAGGTGGTAGAAGAACACGGTGCCTCGAAGGAGAACGAACTACGAATCGTCCAAAACTCTCCAACTTCAGATTGTCTTAACCACCACTAGACAATAGACACTCGAAAAGTACGGGAAAACGAGTGTTGAATAGTTACATGTGTGTCCTTGTTACGAAGAGGTCAGTCTGTCGAGGATCGTCCTTGGAATCGCTCGTCCCTGAAGCCGGCTCGAGGAGCTAGTGATCTCGAAAACAAAAATGGCGGACGTCGACTCGAGGGTGGATCATTCGGATCCCGAATTGCGGTTCCTTTCCGTTGACAGGAATAATTTCAATGATCCTGCAACTCAGGCGGAATGGACGCAGAAAAAGCTGGTTTGGGTGCCTCACGAAACTCAGGGTTTCGTTGCAGCCGGGATAAAGGGTGAACGGGGTGATGAGGTCGAAGTGGAGATTGCCGAAACTGGAAAACGGGTCCTTGTCGCGAAAGATGATATTCAGAAGATGAATCCACCGAAATTTGATAAAGTTGAAGACATGGCTGAATTAACGTGCCTAAATGAAGCTTCGGTACTGCATAACCTCAAAGACAGATACTACTCCGGCCTCATTTACGTGAGTTTGATAGATTTTATCTTTTTCCATTACTAATACTGTCAAATAAAAGCCAATGATTCATTTTTTGATTAGTTTTCTTGAGGGGAATATAACAAATAGATCATAAAAGATTGATGATAAGCCTTAGTGATAAAGTTTTCTTTCTCATCCTTTTATTTCAAATGGAGCAGAAATTAAGATCAATTACAAAGAAACCAATTCTATAATTATTGATAACATTAATTTTTTACTATTAAACTACTGTGTACTAATTGTAGAGTTACTATAAATGCTATATTTATTTTTTTGCATGCAGTCTGTCAGCGTATAAACGCTTTTAGTAAAATTTTATTTTATCATTATGCAATCTCTATTTGTTTACAAATTATTTATTTAATTTATAAATATATATTTGTTGTTTATAACAATAATATAAAAAGTATAATTATTCTGAATTATATGGTAAGTAACATTCTTTCCAAATGCAAATATGCTTATAATTAATTCTTTATGATTTACTTCTGATATTAATTAATTTTTATATTTCTTTTTATAAATATCTTATCAATCTACTTGTTCATTAGATTAATATCAATGGGAAAAAAGAAAAATTAATTGTATCAGATATCAAAATTAAGTTATCATTATCTTGATACTATTCAGTAGATTTTATTTAAATTAAAAAGTATTTCTTTTTTTATCACTTAGATGGAAAATTATATTGTAAACAAAGAACTGAGCATATATATATATATACACATATGTACACACATATACATGCATACAAAGTATAAAGTTAGCATAATACTTTTAAATTTAAACTAGAAGTGATTTTTGTAAGATTTTTTTGCTTTGATTTAAAAAGATTGAACTGGAATGTACAGCTAAGACAAATAATAAGAATGCATAATTTTCATTTTGTTTTATATAAGTATATAAATAAATTATAAATATTAATATATTTCACAAACACACACACAAATTTGTGTATGGATTATTCGACAGAAATTTGTAAGACTATGGCCTGTGCAACAGTCATATACATTTAGCATTATCTGATATAAATAACAATCATATTAATTTATGTATTTTCATATGCATAAATTGGGGTTTTTTTAATATTAATTCTGTAATTAATTTTAAGGTGTGGCCCAAACTTTTTATGTCATTTATACAGTTGGATATATAGTACTTTATGTCTAAAGTAATTCTAGTCTTCCTTTTGTTTAAATATTATAATATTCTTATATATATGCAAATATTTAGTATATAATATAGGTTGTATGCATTGAGCTATAATGAAATATTACCTGGAAATAGTATACTGAATTAATAATATGCTGTCTATACTAAAAATTGTGATTATTTTAATATAAATCATGTAATGCCATTATATGTATACTAATATTACCATAAACAGTTATACAAATATTAATTATATAATTATCAAAATATCAAAATTTAATTTCTTTATATCAAATATTTATTTTTTTACAATATTTTTGTCTTTCGAATTCGAAAAATATCTTTAACAAATATTTATAAGCCATAAATGGCTAAAGCTTCTTTTAATTATGTTTTTGCTATCTAATTTAGTTAATACAAATCAGTTAACAAATTTCTTGCATGAACCGGAAGAATACAGAAAGTAAATCAATTCAAACATTCATTTTGATTGAAAGTTAACGCGAGCAATTGTTATTATCAAATTTTAATGTTACATTCGATTGTTTTGTTTTTTTGTTGTTGTATTACGAGCTAAACATCCAAAATAAATCAAACGGATTTGTAAACGTAACACTGACCTATCCCAAGGCTCTCGCTGAATTTGATTATCTCACAGTGTTGTGATCAAGCTTTTTCTCGTACGTTTCTAACAATAAACAAAAGTATTCTATTTCTGAGATTACTCTCATTGAACTGTTGCATTTACTTTTCTCTCAAATTTCCTACTCAAAATAATAAACATTTATGAATTAACATTACTATTTTAGAAAAACTTAATTGTAAAGGAACACATGATATAAAAACAGAATAATTAAAAAATGGTATTAAGCTGATAATTATCTCCGTCGAAAATCTTTGAACATTTTTTCTTTATTCGTAATTAAGTAGTAAATTGAAATGTTTTATAAATATTCCGCTGTATAAATGATTGCATAATTTGCTTTTCGAGAGAGTGAACTTTACCGAAAAGTATTTGTGTGAGAATATTTATTACAATAAAATCTTTTATGAAAGTAAATCAGAAGAAATTATAAACAGTATAATTAAAGATACATTTACTTATTTAATAACTTATTATCATTTTATGGTAAAACATACCGTCGTTTCATACATTATATCATTTATAATATAAAATGGACGATATTCTAATACATAAAAAATTAGAAGAATAATCGTTTTATTTTACATTGAATTTTATCCATATATGATTAACGTTTATTGAACCAGTGTAAATAATATTTCTTTATTTACTGTCATTATCAAATTATTAATATGGAAGAAAAAATAATCCCTATACGTGGTTTTATTCATTTTGGTATTATATAGAAATAAAGAATAAACTCAGTAAAATTGGAAAACAATAATTTAATCGACATAGAGAGAGCTATAGGATCTCGAAACTTCAAAGAAGGCTGGAACTCCAATGTTAATAGATAGCACAACTGTAGTTCATTCTTGACTCTTATCTGAAGCTGATAACAGCCATACCTCATTTCCACGTACGTGTGGCACATTGACTCACCGTAATTTTTAGCATACTTTGAAGGTTGCGTTCAAAATTTTGTGAAACCAAGTTGTAAAATCAAAACAAGAAAAATGTGGATCGATTCATACAAATTAATGGATAATATGATCTTTTAATTTTATGTTACGAATGTTTTCGCTTGCTAAGATGTAACATTAATTGCTTGTCATTCGCAGTATTGACAAATAGGAAATTTTCGAATAATTAGAACAAAAAAATGAAGCAAAAGACAAGAAACATTTTGCGTTTTATATTTCAATAAAAATTCGGCAAGTAAATTTCAAAAATTGTTTCCCCATAGATGACATAGACGTAAACGTATGAAAATTGTAGGCATTTTCGCTCAAATTTTCTCTTCGTTAATAATTCGATAAACAGTTCAACCGAATCGTAACTGAAGATCGTGCTGGCTTTTATCGGTCGATATTAATTAAAAGAATTGCGGTTTTTATTGGGCCTTACGATATAGAAATATCTGCTTACGTATGGCAAGCATTCTAGGACACGAGAGAATGACGTCATGCATGTGCCTCGTACGTGCTGATTTTTCTTCTTTCAATCCGCGGTATATTACATTCCGTGCAACGTTCCGAAAATCATCAAAATCTTTCAGCTCACAATCGATCGTAATCGTCGTACTGCTACTAAAACAAGAAATTCTATTGCTTGCGCAATAAATAAAATCTGTTATCAACATCTATGGTATATTATAAGAATTCGAATGAATCCATATACCAAACTGAGCCGTAATTTCGTCTGGTTCTTAAATACTTGTTAGTGCTATTGCAAACATTCGTTCGCTGTTGGAACGTTCGATCCTGTTTATATGTGCTTTGGTTATATTTTCATGCAATTGCCATAAAAGGATAGTAAATTGAAGTGTACCGTGATAAAAGCTATTAACATAGGACCGAGCGAGAAAGGAAATTTATATATGAAGCATTGGCGTTTCTTCTCTATCGAATTTAGGAAAGGAGAAAAGAGAAAGAGAACGATCAGGGAGGAGTCCTTATAAGGACGAGTGTCCTTAACCTGCTTCCTCGCGGTACCGTAAACGTCCCGATGTAATGTACCAGTGACGAGTTAAAGAGGAAAAGAGAAAGAGCCAGTTTCGCTGAAGATTTCGTGCCTTTTATAGTCAAGACGCAGTTTCGGTCTTCTTAGGAAAGAAACCGAACTCTGATGAAACCGTACAGATTCCGGGATTGATTAAACATGTCGCTTCGTCATATACCCTTGTCCTCCTCTCTTCCTTCTCCTCCTCCTCCTCCTCCTCCTCTTTCTCCTTCTCCTCCTCCTTCTCCTTCTCTTCCTCCTGCTCTTTCTCCTTCTTCTTTTTTATGACCGCACTCCTTTATATCTTTCTTTCCCTCACTCTGATTTTCGTCTGTTTCCCTCTTCTTTTTCACTCTCTTCTACTCGAATATAAATCGGAAAGTCATACCAAAAAAATGCCTACGTGTCTACTAATTCGGGGCGTATTGAAAACCGGGATACTTTATTTTCATACAGACAACTTTGTATAATGGAAGTTCGTATAATGTAACATTAAATTGATTTTTATTTTATTTCACGTGAACAGTATCGTTTCTTCTATTTTCTTTTTTTTTTCTTTTATTTTTATCTGAACTTTAACTCCAATTCTTTCTTCTATTCTGAACTCTAACGGGTTTAAAGCGAAGAATGGTTGGAAATATTGTTTTGAAATATGTACGAGTCTGATTTTAATACCCGATTTTCGTACGACTGGGTATGAAACATATTATGTATTGTTATTATGCGTCATTATAATTATAAGCATAAATGCTTATTGTGCAGTTCTGCGAAGCTTTAGGAAATAGAAAGTACATGATATGTTCGTCGATGATTCTGATAGTAAAAGTTACACGTAACAGCGAAAATATAATAAATACGTTTCTTTTTCTCGTGGCAATCTGTATACGCGTATAATAGCATCGTGTCGTGATCTTGATGCGTGTGTCTAAAACTCGTGATAAATTGTGCAGAAAACGGCGCACTTTAATATGCTTCAATTACTACAGATTTCTGCACGCGCAACCAATTTTAATAGTCAACAACTTGAGAGCTTGATGACTATTAATTATATGAAAACACAGCACTATTATGTTTTCTTATATGCATCAACAAAATGAATGCAGAATTATTTCCATGATATATGCCTTTTGTATTTTTATAAACATGTTCGTTTATAAATATCGTAATAATTATAATTAAATAATATATATACCGCGCATGAAAGAGCATAACAAAGAATATTCCCTTTTTATTAGTCGTGCAATTATCGTGGTTTTTTCAGTCTTCATATTTGTTTGGTTTCTTGCTCTTTTTTTCTTTTTTGGCAAATTTCTTTTATTAAAAACGAGAAAAGTAAAAAAGTCAGCTATTAAACGAAAGACAAAGTGAAACAGCGTGATCACCTTGTGCTGCTTCAAAGAAGATCAATGTGAATGATTCATTTCTTCTGAATTGATATGAAAACTGATGTTAGCTTTATCCTACGTCACCAAGTCAAGAAAGACATGCAATTTTCCTTTAGAGGGAGTTAGAGTCAGTGGTTGTTAGTGAGCGATAACCAGGAATGTTAGGCAGGTCGACGACACGACACTCTCAAAGACCGGTTTTGGAGACCTTCGAGGAGAGAGTTCTGTTTAAAAAAAAAGGGAACAAAATAGCCGTGGATCCTTACTTTGCATTGAGACTTTGTTCATCTTTCTTTAGTTTAGATTCATCTGTCTTGAAAAAAAGAGAAGACTGTAAATGTTTTTCTGCAATTGACCTTAACGAACAATATAAATATGAAGGTGCAATTTGTAGACTGCGAAATTGTTATAAAAAATGTGAAGACTAGAAAGTAGTGAATTTATGATGATACAATTTCAACAATAAAGAAGAGGATAATAAAATTTAATGTACAATGTTTTATGCGCGAAAAGCTTTACATTTGTTGAACAGAATTAAGGATTGCTAACGTTCTAACGAAGTGGATGTTATTATTAACATTGCTCTTGCTATTAATTCATTAATGTCCGATGAACGTTTTATTTTCAACATTTAATGAATAAATAATGATGAGACAAAGTCTAGGTTTTTATAATACAGATATATTATATATTTAAATGTCATAAAATATTTAAAAAAAGGATATGCCTTTCTTTATTATGATTTTAAACATTTGGAATCATTTTTTTCTTCCTTCTTCAATAGAAAAATTTAAATTAGAAATCTGTAGAATTTAAATAAAAAATTATTTTAATACAATGTATATGTTCTTAGCTCAAACTTCTTAATTTCTTTTCTCGAAAATCTTTCAAGCCTGCGATTTTTATTATATGATTTTTTGTCTGACTCATATTACATAACAATACGATTATTTGTATCGATTATTAGGTCATCGTCTCATTATTTCAGTGAATGTACCGCAAATCCACCGCCATGCTCTTATCAACGATACTAAAACAGAGCAAAGTTATTTAACCTCTTATCGAACAACTACCGGTACTATTATATCGTAAAATGAGTTGTTGCAACATTTTCGTTAACATAGACAGCTTCATTCGAATATATTTCTTACGCTCTATGTAGCTCTATTATACGAGAGTAATGGAAAAATGAACCGGCAACATATAGAAAGTTACAATTTTAAGTCTGGCTACAAAAATCTCCAAGATTCTTTCCTACTTGACATTTTTTCATGATTACACATCGGTATGAACTTGTGGAAAGTGTAAACCGACCCGCTTGCTCATCTTTCCCGAATGGTGACGCATACCTTCAGCTTCTCGTTCCGTTTAACTTGTAAATTATTCATCAAAAGGAAACTATTACCAAATACATGAACGTACTGCAAAATGTGGCTTATAATTCAGCCCTTTATCGAATACTGTTAAAAACGACAACGTGAGTTCGTGCTCGCCATTCGCATGCAGATGCGTTAGTTACAAGAAATAGTAACTAGAAGATAGTTCTAGTTACAATCGATAGATTTAATCGATAAGTTTAAGATGGTCTTTTGTTTTTATCCCTAGTCCATATAAGAATGTTCAATAAAGGATTTTTTGGCTCAGAACGGAGTGGTAGATTTATCCAAGGAATAAAATAATAACTATTGTGATCCTATCTCTGAATATAGAAATAACAACAAATACGAGTCACATTTTCCGCTACACTAGCCTGCTCAGATTTTTCAACAAAATATATGTAAATCGATCTTCCGTTCGTTTATCTGCTTATATAGTGTAGCCGTTTATCAATTTATGGGGTTATTGATGGTTAAAGTACAACACGTGCGTAGCAAATCGCTTCAAGTTTGTACGCTACGTAAGTTCTATAAGTGTCTGGCGCATGAATTACATGCATTGTAATTGAACGCTTAAGCAGTTGTTGAAACAAAAGAGCTAATATTTGATGAAAATTAGACTGAGACGTCGATATCATTGGATTAGTGGAATTCTTCTGCTATTGATTATACGTTAGCCTGCGGTATAACTGCGATTTATATATTACGTTTGTTACGTGAATTATTAACGCCAGTGGAATCTATTGATTAGCTCATTGCATGTGATTTTCTCGTTAATTGATAATCGAATTCCAAATAAACTTTAACGCGATACTATTCTCGTTAAACTAGTTGCAACTGGTTTCTTCCCCTCGCGCTATTTTATTTTTACGTTTCGTCGATTTCTCGATCGTCAGTTTCTTTCGTCTGATACGTTAAACAAAAAATCACCATAGCGATTTTGTCCATTTTTTGTATAAATAACGACTAAACACTGCTGTTTAAAAGGCGTGAGAAATATTTTCGCGCAGGGAGAATATTCTCACGATAAACGACGCACAGAAAAAGTACTGAAGCTCTTAATTTCCATTGTATATTTTAGATCACGTTAAAAATTTGAAAGAGAAAAAAAGAAATATTCTTTTTTATAGTATATTCTCTAAGTAATAATTTATATGTGCCTGCTTGTTAACCTTGAACTCGTTACGTGAAAAATGCAAGAGAAATGCTACTCGCTTGGAATTATACAGAAATGTCTGGCTGAGGGAGGAACAGTATAACTGCAGTTTCATTTTATAATTCACCAACGCACCAAATCACTCTTACCTTAAACCATCACGTTAAATGTGATGTATAAAGAAATTTCTTACGCGAATTACACAGCAGAAAGTATTACTCATTGGTAGCTTTTATTTACAAATTTAACCGATTAAATTTTTGTCCAGCTTCGTTTCTATCGATATAGTTCACTCAATAGCCTAGTTTCTTACGTACGTAATACAAATACGTACTACAAAAATATAACTCTCGTAGAAAACGTTAAAAAGTTTTCATTAGAATTATAAATATATTATTTTAAATTTTATAAATTTCTTTAGGCTGTAAAAAAAAAAACAAAAATCAATTATTCAGTTACAAATTGCACTCATGCTGCTGTCTGTAGCTTTTGTCTGTGAAATATATTGTTGGAACGGTGCTATTCGATTTTCAAGATATTCGAGGTAGAAATCAACGTGATTGAAATTCGTTTTCTGTGATTCGTAGCCAGGCCACTCATCGATTCGTTGGTATGATTGCAGACATACTCAGGACTATTCTGCGTGGTGGTAAATCCATACAAGAGGCTGCCAATTTACACGGAAAAGATAATGGAGAGGTATAAGGGTATCAAGAGACACGAGGTCCCACCTCATGTTTTTGCTATTACGGACACTGCATATCGTTCTATGCTTCAAGGTAATTAGTTTTCTTATTTGACCAGTCATCCACTAATTTATTTGGTCATTAAGCGTTATCGAGACATCTGGTTGTTTGATATTTCATTTAGTCTTCTATTTAATTGTTTGTAATTAATCGGTAATTCTATATTATTTTATGATTCTTTAAATGTTTTTACTGGCCAACTCGTAAAATAAAATGTTTGTAATTGATTATGCTTTGTTATTGAATTTGAAGGTAAGGCGTATTTGTGTATTATTACTTCGAAATACCAGATCTTTTGTACGTATTTTTGTTTATAGATCGCGAAGACCAGTCCATTCTATGCACCGGTGAATCCGGCGCTGGTAAAACTGAGAACACGAAAAAAGTAATTCAATACCTGGCATATGTCGCTGCTTCGAAACCAAAATCAAATGCGGTAAGTTAATAACTAAATATCTCGATGTTTGGTGAGATTCGATGTGAAAAGAATTTTTCAGCACTTAAAATATTCCAGTAAAGAAAAGGAATCATTGACAAGATAAAATAAATAACTGTATATATGTTGTATACTGATACATTCTTCTCTGTACACTGATCTTTTTTTATTATGTTTATGTAGAATAAACGAAACCTATTGCAATGTACAGCATTTCAATGTTAGCATTAAGATGTTAGATATTTTTGTTGCTGTAAGAATATATACTGTTTTGCTGGTGATAAAAGGGAATAGGTATTGGAGGGAAATCGTTTACAGATACCCGTTTAGTTCGCAACTCTCATAAATTATTCGATTCTTCTTAAATGAAATTATATATTTCCTCTTTTTTACATCCTTAAAAATTTAAAGAACTTCAGTGCGTAATATCGAACAAAATATTGTAGCCTTAATTTTATATTAATTAAATTATACGTTATAAGTATAAACTGATATGTTTTTTCTATTAGGATTATTTTTTATTTAGTTGAATTTGTACAAAAATATTAGTGATTATGAAAACTCTCAAAAAGATATTTCAAAGTACATATTATCGCTCATGTTATTATATTTTATATCTTAGATTGTATATTTTTGTCTTCAATGATATCTTTATAGTCTTAGAAGAAACAGATATGTTTATATCTATCATTCTAAATAACTCCTTGTAATTTACGAATTGATAAACTGATAGACTTGTGAATCTTCTTGTCACGTTTAAATACTATTTCATTCAACAAACAACATAATCTTTACTTTTTAGTGTCTTTTCCGCAATTTCATGGTGTAATAGATGTTATGAATTATTCATTAATAATATACATGTATACACATTTAACTTTATGACATCACAATCGACAATACACTTGATATTACAAAGTCAATCTGTTTATTTTTTTTATTTAATCTTTAATATCGTGGATAGTGAAAATTGTTTTATAAGCTTATTGGGATTTATGTCATATCTTTATATGATGTTTACATCTTATTTAGAAATAGATAGTAATATAATCAAATTCTTTATATCAATTGAAAAGTATGAAATGTTCCATGAAAGAGAGTTTATTGAGATAAAAGATTTCACATATATATATATAAGTAGTATGTAATTATTATTTTATAAACATATTGTTTACTGTGTATATGATATAAATATTCTCACATTTATTTTCATTGAAACTAATTATCGAGAACATGCAAATACATTGTTATATCTTTTCTTTTAAAACAAAAATCATAATGTTAAAATTAGTTATAAAAGATATATCAATAGCAAATGATTACAAATAATCGATTGTCCATATCAGTTGTTTGCTCCATTCAGTACTTGTAATTACAAAATTTATATCATGTATGGAACTCTTATCTTGGTTTTATAGGTGAATATTTCAGTAATAATTTTACTTTCAGTTTCATAATTCGAATATATATCCTGGAATAATGATTCTATATTAGATAGACGGTTTATTTTGAAATTTGTTATACAATTGTTTGGATTATATAGGAAAGTAGCTGACTTCCATATATTCCAATGAATGTTTTTCAAAAGGACTCAAATTTAGAAAGAGTTTATTTACATAGTAATTGAGAGCATTGTAAATTTCACCCGGTGCATGAAAGTTTCTGTAAATACTCTTCCTTTTCTTTTTTCGTGCATGATGCTTCGTAAATTTCATACGAATATAAACAAATACGTAATGCACATATCAAACCAAATTATACAAAAGGAAATTTATATAATACAAAAATAATATTTACATATATATAGAAGTTTGAAATCTCTCAGCTCAATTAAATTATTATTAAGCAATTGAAATAAAAATTATATGAATCCATGTGTTAATAAATAGGTGAAGCTTTTCTCAATTATTCAAAAAATTGTTATTTATCTCAAACATTTATTTTAAATTAATATAAAAAGTTATTTTAAAATTAACCTTTAATGATGAATTATTGAATTTTTCCAGTAAATAAAAATGTAAATATCAAAAATTTTGTCGATAAAATTTTCTCCAATAATCGTATTTTGTACATTTTTTTAATATTAAAAAATATCAACGTAATCGTAATAATCTTAGAATTTTGTGCAAATTAATACATGTACGATATCGTGAACAATGACACAGGAAGGAAATTCAGCCTCAGTTTCCGCAGTTGTAGTAGATAAAATTTGACTACGAAGATAAAATATACTGAACTTCCTAAAGCAAGGAAAGCACTGTGATATTTTGGTATATGGAGAGATATATTTTTAGTACTCTCGATTAAATTGCAAGTTATCTTTATTGAAAAACTGATTAATGAATTGTAGAAAATAAGACATTGACCAGTCTGATTACATAATGTAAACAACTTTCATAAACAATATTTACTCAGAGATATGTTTCGTTCAAAATAATCTTACATATAATAAGAACGTATTATATATAGTACTAAGAATTCAGTGTATACATGGCTGTATTTACATACTAATAATTGTATAGTCAAACGAACGTGATTTACTGAAAATGTCGTCAACGTGTTGTTACACGTGATATAGTAAAGAAGAAAAAAAAGAAAAAGAAAACGAAACAAAGGACAAATACGTACAGTAAATGTTGATTGTGCAAGGGTTACGTGAACTATTTAAAAACTCGATCATCGAATACTATACGACTGTTTTGCGATCGCGATAGATAATGATAGGCCATCGTAGATCACTGGCTCTCGAAGGATCTTTCCTTTTTCAGTGAAACGATCCACTTATCGGCCTAACTCGGCTTTGACTCATTCTCGTCGGACTGTTCTGAGTCACCGTATGCTTCGAAACTTGTGTTCTTATATAGGAAAAAACTATCGTCGTTCCCTTTTCACGTGTTTCATAATTCGACATTAACAACGGCACGAATCTCGTTTAAACTGCAAAATCATTAAGAAGGAGTCCCGAGAGCTTTTATAATGCGTGACACGCCACAGTCAGAATATTTAGTTGAAGAATTGAATATCCTCATTTAACGTAAATTATGTTCAAAATAGCTTGTGTATGGCGTTTAGATGGAAACATTATCTTTCTACGAACGTAGAAAAAAAAATCCACGTTATACTTGTTGTGAATCAAACTCGAGTTACCTTCAATGACACGTATCAAACAAGTAATTACAAATGGAAACAGGATTTTTTCTTCTTTCTTTTTTTTTTCTTTTTTGCGTAGTCTTACTCGTGACGAACTTTCAAATATTTTGAATTTTACTCGGATTTCACTGATTCACTCCGAGCGATTCTGGATATACATTTGCTGGTGTTTCAGTTGTTTGAGTTTGCCAAAACTTCGAATGAAAATTAGATTCGTGAACTAAGGCTCGTGAATTTAATTTTATAAATTCTTTCATTCCCGGTGCTGACTTTCGGCGGCTACAACATACCTAGACACCAAGTCCGGCATTAATCATAGTAAGTCAACAACAAAATGATCAACATTCCGCTCACGCGATATATACGCTACTGTCTGCCTTCTTTATATTTCCTTCTTATTTTTCTTTTTGCTTTCTGTTTTGTAATATCTATCTGTTTTTAGCTTTGGTTAACACTAACAGTTTGTATTCCCAGGTTTTGGAAATTTTGTTCCCATTACTTTGTTAACTTCTTCGTATATTCTATGCACGTAAAAATATATGTATGTTATTGCGTCTTCGTTTCATCTATCGGGTATTTTTGATACTTATTTCTACCTAATGATATATGTAAATTAACTATATTTAATATTACCAATCTTAATAGAAACGTAATCTGGCTTGTTCTCTCTTTCACCTTCTCTTCCCTTTCGTCCTTCTTTCCTCCCTCGTATTTTATTCTACGTACTAATAAAGTGGAGAGTTAATTAAAAATTAATTTCAAAATATTGTCTTTAACACGATAGCTTTTTAGTCGATTAAGAAACAAAGTATTTCGAAGTTCTAACATGTTCTTCTTACTCTTTTTTTTCTTTTTTTTTTACTGCTGCTCGCTGGATTCAGGGTTCCGGAAATGTTTCGGATAAATTTGCGGTAATTAACGTGAGAGTCGATTGATTAAATTATTTATTAATATATTCGCTGTCGTGTTTATGTATGTGTGTGCGTGTGCTGTATGCTTGCCACATATTTTACTTTGCGCTTAATCGTATGAAGTTTTAAATAACGTAACGATATTCTTTGTTTTATAATAATGGAAATGGTAAATATCGGAGATCAATGTTTTCTTTATATTAAACATTAAACACGATTATAACTAATTTAGCCATTTTATCAACTATTGCTTTGATTACATAGATTTTATAAATAGATAAATCAAGCTGAGAAATTAGCTTTATGCCATTTTTTTTTCTATTAATTGCTATATTTATTAAAATGTTCATATTGATTCTTAAGTTAAATAGAAACTTATAAATTCTGTTATTTAATTGAAAGGTGCCTGTAAAAAATACTGTAAGTGCCAAGATTGAAAAACTTGGATTTTTTATTGGAAAATGTTCCATATACCACTGAGAAAGCCATAGCATAGAATTTAGGTGCAATTTCCCTTACTAAATAATTATCCATAATGCTAGAAGATGGTGTCACAACGTCTCCTTTACAGAAAAATATATAGTGCCAGTAAACATTAGTTAATTGTTTCTTAGCTTTTGTCTATGCCATTTATCTAATTGAATCAAACATTGATTTTTCTTTATAACTAAAAAGTGGCACACATAGGTTTTCCTACAGATACGCCCTTCTTTTTCATAAATTTGGTCCACGTTAATACTTGTTTCTTACAAACACTGTATTTTTTCCAAGCACTCTTCAATTTAAGATAATATACAACGTTCTGTATCCTTTAGATACAATGGGTAATGAATTACGCTTTTACATTATTAATTGTTCTGAAATAATCATTATTATTTTGGTTGTTTGGTGATTTAGATGAGACAATTATTAGCTAATTAGCAACATGTATAGTTGTAGTGAAACAAACTATGATATAATATTTCTTTAAAAAATATCTGTTTATATCATAATTCTTGTTGCATTTTATGCATTGCTCATGTTTTATTTATCGCAATTATTTTGCAAATTTCCTAAAGTATACATAAACGAATTTATTGTTCTATTAAAAATTTATTGTATTTGCGCACGTGCTGTAAATTCGTTTAACGACGTATTATTTATTTAAATATCACTAACTTATAAGAAGCGTTTATTGCTTATATAATAAAGTTATGATTATCTTTACAAATTATCTACAATTCTACAAGTGCTTTGAAAACATTTTTACATTTTACAGTTTCACTATTATTTGCAGATCCATTTGAAGGAAATGCTTTTTTTCTATTTCTATCAATGTCAGTTAACAGTAACTTTGTAGATTAGATACGTTTATATTTTATAACTTCTCCACCGAACTTTTAAAGTATTATGAAATGCGTTTGACAATATAAAATCAGAGAATACAATCTTGCTAAAAACAATACATAAACAGATACATACGTTGCGAGATAAATTAACAATTTTTATGTTTACTAATGTGATTAATTTTTGATGATAGGGTGAATTGGAACAGCAACTCTTACAAGCGAATCCAATTTTAGAAGCTTTTGGGAATGCTAAAACAGTGAAGAATGACAACTCATCCCGATTTGTAAGTTCAACAAATATTGCTCTTTTTCCTTATAACATTTTCTCAAAATTAATATTCGTCTGCAATTAAACCTTTTATGCGACAAAAACGTTTTTGTTTCTTCAGGTAAAATATTTACTTTAAGAAACATAATACACTATTAATGAATTATTTCTATAAATTGATTGCATATACTGTTCTAAAGTTGCATAATAGAAAACAATTATTTTTATTACAAGTATTTTTTATAAGTACTTATTAACAGATATAATACAATGAAATTAATATTTTCTACTGTGATTGAGAAAATAGAAAAAATATACGCACGTGTATATATATATATCATTTTTTTAATTTTATCATTAAATATATTATATAAATTATATTTTTTATTTGTTATTGTTGTTTTATTAATTATATACTTATATATTATATTAATTATAATATATATATATTTTTTAAATAAGAGTCTAAAAGGAGAAAATATTAAGTAGTGCATTGTACCTAACAAACAATTTGCCTTAATGATAATTAATAATGTTAATAACTGACAATTTATGAAACAGGGTAAATTTATTCGAATAAACTTCGATGCCTCGGGTTACATTGCCGGTGCGAACATAGAGACTTATCTTCTGGAAAAGTCAAGAGCAATTCGACAAGCGAAAGATGAGAGAACCTTCCACATATTTTATCAACTCCTAGCGGGTGCCTCCGCTGATCAAAAAAGTAAGTCGAGATTTGTCATTGGTAATAAAAAGATCATTTACACTTTTCATAATTTTCCTTTTATGACACAAATTTCTTTCAGTTCTTTCGCTTTAATATGTTAACTGTAAAGATAAATGATATTTGAGGGAACAGCTTCATTTCCACGAATAACTTCGTAAATAGATTGCAAGAAGTATTTTAGAATTTATTGGTTTAATAACAATATGAGATTGAGATTCATGGAAATGATGATATATGTTATCAGCTCATTATCAGTTCAACTTGTCTTATATAGGTTTATTCTGTGCACGTTTATGCCGTGTAAAATGTTATTGACTCAGGCCAAGCCCATAGGACGTACTGTTTATTACTATTCTCAACGGAGAAGTGAATCGATATTCCCGCTTCCAGACACTGAACGTTTCCGCCCATTATGTGTTGTACTTGTTAGGGATATTTTGATCCATAGCCGAATCTATTCTCCGATCAAGCCCGTTCTTTCAGGATACGAACGAATTGAAACAACCTTCTTCATAGATGACTCAGCTGTGCTACCTGACTTGAAGTTCAATTATTCATGCGTGGAATGTCAGGCAACGAATCATTTTGGACGTCGTTTAATAACGTAACGCTATGATGAATGCATCAGTTTCTTCATTCGTCAAAATACAAATTTAGAACGTCCTTGTTCTCCATTTCCTGTTTAAATTTCTGTTTATGAAATGGCATATATAAATCTCTGTTTGTAAGGTTGGAAGAATATATTATCCCAAGTGGAATTGATGCAATATGGAAACCACGTATAAAATAGAACGGTTATGAAATTTAATTGTGTACGAGACAAAATGCAAATGGCTAAATTGTAGTAAAACCGAATTTACACTGTTTTACATTGGAGAACCACTGGCGATGATTCGTCCACGTCCAGAGAAAATGAAGGATTAAAGCCAGAGTATTTACACAACTTCACTGGATGAATGCTTCAGATGAAGACTCCAAATGAGCACTGTGGATAAATAATTAGTTTTATTGCATTAAGAGGCATTTTTAGCACACTAGGAGTAATGATATGCTTATTAGATATTTTCTACTTAGAATAACACCACAAAATAACTTGCAAAGTTTCGTTCACCCTTAGCAAAACATTTTGTATAAGCAAATACCCATAATAATTATATTCACTAATTTGCAAAAAATCAAAATTCTGATTTATCCGCATTCGTTTCCATATTCATTTTGTACGATGTGTATCATAGAAATGCGAACTGATCGTTCGATTATGCATTCAACATGCGTTTATATGTACTTGTCAGTGGCGTTTCACTATGAGTGTATCATTCATTCTGTAAAGCTCAGCTGTACTCCGTTCACTGTGCACTTTGGAGCAACACTGCAGATGGAGGATGAAAATGACATATTTTGATGAATCATTTCTAGATTCTAATTCTAATTCTAGAATCTAATTTCTAGAAAAGGGAGAAATTGAAATAAAAAATTAATTTTGTAAATACAGATTTGAGTATATATTCAGGCTTTAAATTTTGATCTTTATTCGTTTACGAGTTCATCACGAGTTCAAACACGAGTTAGCATAAGTTCAGAATAAATGCAATTATATGCAATTAAATATTTCATTCTCTATAAGTTCCAATAATACTGGATCTTGATTATACAAGATCATGGGACAAATAATTTGTCATGCTTATTGTTGTTAAAGAGCAAACTAAAGTATAGTAGAATTCCGTTTTTATGAACTTTATTTATTTCAATAAAATTGTAGTCAGTAGATTAAATACTCTTGTCAGTTTAGTGCACTTACTTGAGCATGAACTCTTTCTGTATGAGCAAAAAATCATAAGTAGAGAAAAGAATCAGTAGACTTCTATTATATCAATTTCAATGATATAAGTTATTTTGAGCGAATTCAAATTTTTGAGTTATTATATTCTGAGTTATTCAAAATGAATATATTTCAAAAAAAGGAAATACTAAATATTATCTATATTGTATGTTTCATTATAGTTAGAAAATAGTAGTAAATTAAGTTCATTAAAGATAATAAATAACAGTTATCTTCTCTTTCGTGCTCTACAATTATCCCTTTAATATATTTAAAAAAAAAACACAAAAATGATTCAATATTTAAAAAATTTCAGAGGAATTTATCTTGGAGGATCCGAAACACTATCCATTCCTTTCCAATGGCGCATTACCAGTTCCAGGAGTGGACGATTCAGCTGAGTTCTTCTCAACCGTGAAGTCCATGCATATCATGGGCATGACAAATGAAGATTTTTCTTCGATCTTTCGTATCGTGTCTGCGGTAATGTTATTTGGTTCTATGCAGTTCCGTCAAGAAAGGAACTCGGATCAAGCCACGTTACCGGACAATACTGTTGCTCAAAAAATTTCTCATTTACTCGGTTTGAGCGTAACAGAAATGACAAAAGCGTTTTTAAAACCAAGAATTAAAGTGGGTAGAGACTTCGTAACGAAAGCACAAACAAAAGAGCAAGTTGAATTTGCTGTAGAAGCAATTTCAAAAGCTTGCTATGAGAGAATGTTTAGGTGGCTTGTAAACCGAATCAACCGATCATTGGATCGGACAAAAAGACAAGGAGCAAGTTTTATCGGTATCTTAGATATGGCTGGTTTTGAAATATTCGAGTTGAACAGTTTCGAACAGTTATGCATTAATTATACTAACGAGAAGTTACAACAATTATTCAACCATACCATGTTCATTTTGGAACAAGAAGAATATCAAAGGGAAGGAATTGAATGGAAGTTTATAGATTTTGGATTAGATTTGCAACCAACTATTGATTTGATTGACAAACCGATGGGTATGTTCGAATTACTTAATGCTCCTTTTTAATGTAGCTTGTACATTTAATACATATTTACATTCCACATTTTCTTTCTGAAGTCACTCGGTCGAAGTAACATGCTAGTGTATTTAAATAATACATTGTATACATTTTAATATTACTTTTTCAGTGTTTTAAAATTGAATTACTTTTGTTTCTATTGGAAACTTTGTTATTTACAAATTATGTTTATTTATCATCAATCCTTCTTCAATAACTTAAGCAAATTTTAATTCAAAACAGGCATCATGGCTTTACTGGATGAAGAATGTTGGTTCCCTAAAGCAACAGATAAAACATTTGTTGAAAAATTAGTAGGTGCACATAGTGTACATCCAAAATTCATGAAAACAGACTTCAGAGGTGTGGCAGATTTTGCTATCATACATTATGCTGGAAAAGTTGATTATTCAGCTGCCAAATGGTTAATGAAAAATATGGATCCTTTGAATGAAAATGTTGTTAGCCTTTTACAAAATTCACAAGATCCTTTCGTTTGTCATATTTGGAAAGACGCAGAAATTGTTGGAATGGCTCAGCAAGCATTAACTGATACACAATTTGGTGCAAGAACAAGAAAAGGCATGTTCAGAACAGTTTCTCAATTGTACAAGGAACAATTAGCAAAATTAATGGTTACTTTAAGAAACACAAATCCTAATTTTGTAAGATGCATCATACCAAATCATGAAAAGAAGGCTGGAAAAATTGATGCACCATTGGTACTAGATCAATTGAGATGTAATGGAGTTTTAGAAGGAATTCGAATTTGCCGACAAGGATTTCCAAATAGAATACCATTTCAAGAATTCAGACAAAGATATGAACTTCTAACACCGAATGCTATTCCTAAAGGGTTTATGGATGGAAAGAAAGCTTGTGAGAAAATGGTAAGTGTAATCTTGTTTATATATTACATTTTTTACTACGAATGAATATCACAATAATAATAATGACGATGGAATACAATATTCAATATTAATAAAATATTAAATTATAATAAATAATAAAATATTGATTATATTGATTTAAAATTTATATATACATATATAAATCAATAATATATATGTATTCATATACATAATATAATTTATTATTTGCTCTTAATTGTTCTAGAAATTTAAAACATATATGTATATGTAATTTCACAAAATCTATATTTCAGATTCAAGCTCTTGAACTTGACCCTAATCTTTATCGCGTTGGTCAATCAAAAATTTTCTTCCGTGCTGGAGTTTTGGCTCATCTTGAAGAAGAACGTGATTATAAAATTACTGACATAATTGTTAATTTCCAAGCATTCTGTCGTGGTTTTCTTGCTCGCAGAAATTATCAGAAACGTTTGCAACAGTTAAATGCTATTAGAATTATTCAAAGAAATTGTGCTGCTTACTTAAAACTTAGAAATTGGCAATGGTGGCGTTTGTATACGAAGGTGAAACCACTTCTGGAAGTGACAAAACAAGAGGAAAAATTGACTCAAAAAGAAGATGAATTGAAACAAGTACGGGACAAGTTAGAAATGCAATTACATTCTGCACAAGAATATGAACGAAAATATCAACAAGCTATGGAAGAAAAAACTATGTTAGCAGAACAATTACAAGCTGAAGTCGAATTATGTGCAGAAGCAGAAGAAATGCGAGCGAGATTAGCTGCCAGAAAGCAAGAACTAGAAGAGATTCTTCATGATTTGGAAACAAGAATTGAAGAGGAAGAAGAAAGAAGTGCTGGATTGACTCAAGAAAAAAAGAAATTGCAATTAAATATAAGTGATCTTGAAGAGCAGTTAGAGGAGGAGGAAGCTGCTAGACAGAAATTACAGTTAGAGAAAGTACAATGTGATGCAAAAATCAAAAAACTTGAGGAAGACCTTGCACTTTCTGAGGATACAAATCAAAAATTGTTGAAGGAGAAAAAGATCCTTGAAGAAAGAGCAAATGATTTATCTCAGACACTTGCTGAGGAAGAAGAAAAAGCGAAGCACTTATCTAAATTAAAAGCAAAACATGAAGCAACGATTGCAGATCTTGAAGAAAGGTTGTTGAAAGATCATCAACAAAGACAGGAAGTAGATAGATCAAAACGGAAAATAGAAACTGAAGTATCAGATTTGAAGGAACAACTTGCAGAAAGGAAGACACAGGTATAGTGATTTTTATAAGTTCTATTTTCCTATTTTCTGTCAATAAAAGCACATTAGAAAAAACTAAGTAAAGAAAACTAAGTAAAAAACTAAGAAGTAAGAAATATATTTTTAAGTAAATGTATAAAACAATAGTAATAATATAAATTTTTATAGGTAGAAGAACTTCAACTGCAACTTGGTAAACGTGAAGAAGAATTAAATCAAGTAATGGCAAAAATGGATGAAGAAGGAGCAGCTAAAGCTCAAGCTCAAAAGGCACTTCGTGAATTAGAGTCTCAATTGGCCGAACTTCAAGAAGACTTAGAAGCTGAAAAGGCTGCTAGGGGAAAAGCAGAAAAACTAAAACGAGACTTAAATGAGGAATTAGAAGCATTGAAAAATGAATTATTAGATTCTTTAGATACAACTGCTGCACAGCAAGAATTAAGAAGCAAACGAGAACAGGAATTAGCAACATTAAAGAAGAATTTAGAAGAAGAAACATCAATACATGAAGCAACATTGGCGGATATGCGTCATAAGCACACGCAGGAATTGACTGCTTTGAACGAACAAATGGATGCATTGAAGAAAACTAAAGCTGTTTTAGAAAAAGCAAAGGGAACGTTGGAGGCTGAAAATGCTGATTTAGCTACAGAACTTAGATCTGTTGGTGCGAGCAGGCAAGAATCAGATAGAAGAAGAAAACAGGCTGAACAACAACTTGCTGAAGTAAATGCAAAACTTGCAGAAGTGGAAAGAAACAGGCAGGAACTGATAGAAAGAGTAACAAAATTACAACAAGAATCTGAAAGTATTATGCAACAATTAGAAGCAGCAGAGTTGAAAGCTTCTGCAGCCTTGAAAGCTTCAGCAACTTGCGAATCTCAATTTACAGAACTTCAGCAACAACTTGAGGAGGAAACAAGACAAAAATTAGCTTTAAGTTCAAAATTGAGAGCGTTAGAAAGTGAAAAGGAAAGTCTGCATGATCAATTAGAAGAAGAAGAGGAGGCAAAGAGATGCTTAGATAAACAGGTATGATTTCTAATTATTTAATTAACTGATGATTTAAAACTTTTTAAATGTAAGTGCACTTAATTAATTTTAATTGTAGTTACTTATTATAAAGTTCGTTATTTTCAATATCTGGGTGTTAATCAAAAAAATTTTGTATGCTTTTAAAAAATCATAAAAATGAAACCTTCATCTATCAGCTTTGTTTTTTAAAATAGGTTATGGGCTTAACTGTACAATTGGCTGAAGCAAAGAAAAGAGTTGAGGAAGAAACTGAAGCTGCTACAGCATTGGAAGAAGCAAGAAAACGGTGCATGAAAGACATTGAAGCACTTCAAAGACAAGTTGAAGAACTACAAGCTGCTAATGATAAATTAGACAAATCAAAGAAAAAGATTCAAGCAGAATTAGAAGATAGTATCATTGAGCTCGAAGCGCAAAGAGCAAAGGTGCTGGAATTGGAGAAGAAACAGAAAAATTTCGATAAGGTAACTGTGGGTGATTATTAACTGTTTTGATTATTAACTGGAAAAATATAAAATTAAAATTCTTAATTTATATTTAATTTAATACTAATAATTCTTAGTTTATATACAGTACAATAAATTCCAATTTATTAGTTTTATTAGTTAGTATTAGCAAATAAATTCTTAATATTCATATTATACTGATCATTTGTTTCTATTATTAACGATATCTGAATAATTAGATATATTCTTGTTCTATTATTCTATAACTAATTTTTATTCTTTAATTCTATATTAATTTGCAATTAATAGAATTGTTACTTCTTTTTAATTATTAACGATAGTTTGGGGAACTTTCTGTGAGTTTTTCAATTATCATTATTAATGATTCATAATATTTAATGTAGAAAATTTGGTATCCAATAACAATATAAAAATTATTTACACTGAACCATTTTTTATTTTTACGCAATATTGAATATCTTATGGACCATTTATGCACAAATTTTTAATCGGATATAATTATTTGTATATATTATCTAGTAATTCTATTTATAATTATATATCATGATATAATTTATTATAACATTATATGGCTTCAAAAGTTCCACGTCCACAAAGATGTTTATTAAAGCACAATGTGTAATCGTCAGTATGATTTTTTGCACGCTTCTCACAGATTATTCACGGTCTATAAGATGTTAATTACCAGTAATATAAATATCATTCATTTTTACGTTACATTTAGATATAATAAACATTTAATAAATTTCAAAAGTAACAGTAGAATTAGTATGATCAATTTTAAAACTTCTCTTTCTCTTAGTATTATTATTATTTTTAAGGTGCTGGCTGAAGAAAAAGCGATCTCTGAACAGTATGCAGAGCAACGTGATGTTGCCGAACGTGAGGCCCGTGAAAAAGAAACTCGTGTCTTATCCTTAACTCGAGAACTTGACGAAATGAATGAGAAAGTTGAAGAACTCGAACGAATTCGTCGAGGTCTCCAATCAGAATTGGACGAACTCGTAAACAATCAAGGAACAGCAGACAAAAATGTGCATGAACTAGAAAAAGCAAAACGTGCTCTTGAATCACAATTAGCGGAGCAACGTTCTCAAGTAGAAGAGCTCGAGGATGAGTTACAATTTACGGAAGATGCAAAGTTGCGTCTAGAAGTAAATATGCAAGCTTTAAGAGCCCAATTCGAGCGAGACTTGCAAGCTAAAGAAGAACAAGCCGAGGAGAAACGAAGAGGATTGGTGAAACAATTGCGCGATCTTGAAGCGGAATTAGAGGATGAAAGAAAACAAAGAGCTGCCGCTATTGCACAACGTAAAAAAATGGAAGCAGACTATAAAGATATTGAACAGCAATTGGAAATGCATAATAAGGTAAAAGAAGATGCACTGAAACAATTGAAGAAACTTCAAACCCAAATAAAAGATTGCACTAGAGAAACTGAGGAAGCTAGAGCTGCCAGAGATGAACTTGCAGCAAGTGCTAAAGAAACTGAGAGAAAGGTAAAGAGTTTAGAAGCAGACTTGATGCAATTAACTGAAGATTATGCCAGCAGTGAACGCGCTAGAAGAGCTGCTGAGAACGAAAGAGACGAATTACAGGAAGAACTCAATAATAACGCTAATAAGGGTACATTAATGTTGGATGAAAAACGTAGATTAGAAGCTAGAATAGCAACATTGGAAGAAGAGTTAGAAGAAGAGCAATCAAATGGTGAACTGCTAATGGATAGAGCTAGAAAAGCGCAAATAACTATCGAACAACTAACAAATGATTTAACGACTGAGAGATCAACTACACAGAAATTGGAATCGCACAAATTGTTATTAGAAAGGCAAAACAAGGAGTTGAAGGCGAAACTCACAGAATTAGAAACTGCTCAAAGAGCAAAGACCAAAGCTACCATTCAACAATTAGAATCAAAGATTAATAATCTTGATGAACAATTAGAAACTGAAGCAAAAGAAAGATTTGCACAGCAGAAGATTAATAGAAAATTAGAGAAAAAGCTAAAGGAATTAAGTTTACAGCTAGAAGACGAAAGGAGAAATTCAGATCAATATAAAGAACAAGCAGAAAAAGTGAATGCTAGAATGAAAGCTTTGAAGAGACAGCTTGACGAAGCTGAAGAAGAAATTAGCAAGCATAAAGCAATGAAAAGGAAAGCGCAAAGAGAAATGGATGATATGCTTGAATCTCAAGAAGAGCTAACCAGAGAGGTTGCAAATCTTAAAAATAAATTAAGGTAAGTTTTAGTCGTTCAATTTTTTAAATATTTATATCTTTCGTTTTATTCGTTTTATATTTATAATAGAATAGAATTTAAATAGAATGTGAGGTGTTTACTCTCTGGCATTCATATAAACGTGAAATCAAATATAAATAAATATATATCGATTATATAAAAACCGTTTGATATTTATAAACAATAGTCAATTCTCTGCACTTGTTGCAAAATTTTATTATATAATTTATTTCTTATGAGAAAGATAAATATGTCAAGATATTTAATAGACAAAAGGTTCTAATTCTTTGCCTTTTATTTAAATTACTGGAAATTGGTTTGAAAATAAGAAATGACTATACATATTAAAATATTTAGGCGTCGAGGGAAAAAGAATAGTTCATACCCCACGTGAAAAAAGCGGAATTTCTTCAAGTCTCAAGCATTCCTCGAGTCTTGGTTAGTCTATAAATTAAATTACTTTTAATATCGAATCATGTCATTTATACATATGCATATAGTTTAGATATATTTTTGAACTATAAAATATTCAATTATATAGAATATTTCTTGCAAATATTTCAAATAATTTTCTCCTTTGTCTTGTTACTTCCTTTTTTCTCCATTATACTATGTGAGTTGTGACTATTACTACTTTTCATTTATTTATTTTATTAATTGTATATTATTTTGTAGTGCATCCTTCCTGACTATTTGATTAATTTTATTAACGATTCTTTTATCCCAAAATCTATTTTCCCTCTTAAAGATATATCACTAATCTTATACGTGTGTATTACATATATAATTTTAGTTACATTCTCATTAACTTTACTTATTCGTTTTCTGTTTCTTTATGTAATTTCAAACATCTTCAAACATACTAAAAGACTTTAAAATAGTTATTTCAAAATGCTTATCATATAATTTGTTATTACTTTGTTAATTCTGCGTATATAATTGGTTGACTGGGAAAAGGGTATACCAAGCATCTGTAGATTGAAAAACGACATTTAATTTTGATAATTTAAAAATCGTTTTGTTTATTTTTATGAAACTATTCATCGTCTTTCTTAGATAGCAGAGTATTTGATTAAAACTGTATGAAATGTCTGCACAGACGAGGTGGTCCTCCAATAAGCCTTAGTTCGACGCGTCTGAAACGCGGCTCTGTTCAAACCGGTGGATCCGGCGACGATTCGACGACACAGGATGAAAGCATCGATGGTGAGGAAACTGTCAACTGAACAAGAAAACACACCACTTATTGAACCCTCACAACGCAGGAAACTCATAAAAATATCCAGGTCCAAGAAGTGTGTGCAAGATCCGTTTCGATCAAAGTTAAGTTCGAATCGGAGAACTCCTTTGTATGAGTTCAGAAGTCGATTCCAGTGCACCCAACGATGCCATTACACGAGGGCGGCGGCTTTCTTCTGTACATAAGAAACCCGAAAGGCCGTATTAAGTAGTATTTTATCTCCGTTTCTTCCGGAACTCCACAGAAAATGACGAATTTTCTCTGGTCAACTTGATATGAGCGAGTCTTTCTTATATATTTTATAACAAGCTTATTAACATTTTTCAATGTTAATAAGCAAACAGCAAAAGAAGGTTGTACAAGTAAATTTAATCGAACTTTTTTTTCGATAAATTCAATGTGCAAAATATACGCTTACGAAATATGTATATTAATGCTATAATGCATTAACAGTACTTGAATGCCATACACACTTCATATTTGACATTCTTTCAATTATATCTTACAATGAAGATGTTCGTCATTTTTTTGGAAAATGCTACCACATAGTCGGGTAAGATTCAGACTAGAAATATATTATTGGGGCTGCATAATCGATAACGAATTAACACCGCATTTAGGCAGCATTAATATCTATTATAATTATATTATAGTTATTATTATTATTATTAATTATTATATTGCCGCAGTTTTTATTTTTATCGCGAAAAATATCGTAATATGTTACTTGTAATTATTTTTAATAATCAAGTCAATGGCGGACGATTCTAGCATCGTTCCGAAAGATGTGAGATTAATAGAATTTTCGAAAGGCTGAAACTTACTTTTTGTTAATCAAAGTGTTTAAAGAAACTGTTTTTTAAATAATATACTAACAGCATCGAATCAAACGAATAAAAAGTAAATTTAAAACTTCTGAAGAAAAATTGCTTTTATGTTTCACAGAAGTTTAAGGACAGTTCTAAAGGAAATTAAAGCAGATTGAAACGATCGAAAGCTAAAGAACATCTAAGAAAACTTGCTTTTTTATGTCTAAATACCTTGCACAGAAAAAGATATCTTACTCGGATATCAAATTTCAAAGCGAAGAAAAGTAGTATTATTATTTTTAAGAAAAATTTTATTCTTTATGTTTCGGTCGAATGTGTTAATAATTGCTCTTCTTGATTTCTTTCAAATAATCATTGTATAGTCAATTTTTTTGTTTCCAACTCGTCTGACGGAACGAACTAGAAATCGACGATCGAGAGTTATCAATTGGTACTTAGGGTCGATCGTAGATCGAGAACTTTTTCGTTTCGTATTATTCAATTTTAAATGCATCGAAAAGTCGATGTATGTTTTCATATCATTGTTTTACCATCTGCATGAACTTATAAATATCATACTAATAAACATCAATTTTTTACAGCTATATATACATATTAAACTTTTTCAAACAGTTTCGAAGGACTACTTTACTTCTACCGGTAATGTTTTTAGGTAGAAAAGCAATGTTCTAATGAATTTCTTTATGCATTTAAAATTGAATCGTCGAAAATCACAAAACAAAATTTAAAAAAGGAAGAAGAGAAAGCCAGCAATGTTTTTATATATGCATTTTTTATGACATGTGCATTTCTCATGCATTAGAAAAAAACGCATTTTTAACCTCCTTTTGTAAAGATTTAAACAAAGAAAAGAATTTAAAGCAGGCAAACGACTTTATATGTACTTGCGATGTTCCCTGTTACCTTGAGATATTCATTATTTGATTACAGATAAATATTCTTAAAGGTATTTACAACCCGGAATGAAAGATAAAAGGAGGTTAATGAGCGATCATATGTATTACACGTACATATGTATACGTATGCAGAGTATCGTAAAGTATGGGGTATTTGGTAAACAAGTCTTATACCGAAAAAAATTATTATAAAAAAATTGAATGATACTACTTGATCAATTTATTTTCTACGAATTTACTTCATTCTTCAATTAAATATAAAAAAAGCTTAATAGATATGTATTTTTTGCGATAAAAGTACCTAATATATAACGTGTACTATCAATTTCGATATTGAAAACAACTAGATTACTTCGTAACCGATGCTGGAGCAAAAACAAAATATACTTTGTACAAAAATATTATTTCCTAAGTGCAACATACTTTATTGCATACTTTATATATATGTCCGGAATATTCTATTTTTTGATATGGCAAAGTGATTGGTGTCTGGACGAAACCGGCCTGTTTTTTACATTAAACAACTTTCTAGTGATTTTTTAGGCAGGCTTTTCAAATTCGCAATTGAACTGCCACTTCACACCATCGTGGACTATTTTCTCCACATAATGATGATGAATTAAATTTGAAAATCTTTTGATTAAATTAATAAACTTATACACATTTTCGACGAATTTACTTAATAAGAAATAAATTATAATTTCATACGTAAAAAGAATCATTGTATTCAATTATATCTATTGAATAGAAATGTCGACGATGTGTGAGTAGAATGCAAAAATGAAATGTAAAAGGATACATATACATATTTGTACTTTTTTTAGGTCTGGAAACATAGGTGAAAGCTCTGAACCTCAGGATCTTTTATAAAGTATAGAAAGCTTGAATACCGAACACTGAAACGTCGACAACCTTTTCATCAAATGCATTTCTTTTTGATGGAAATTTGGATGATTGTAAAAAATATACATCTTTAATTGTGCAAAATCACTCCACAATAATAATAATTATTATTTTTATTATAAATAATGAATAGAGATATAACAAATAAATAATGTAAAAGGAATTCAATCAACATAACAATTATAAAATATCTCCAATATAGCCATAATAAAAATTTTGTTAATTTTTCCTTTATTTCCTTTTTCAATTATTGAAATGAATTTACAATACTTAGTAAAAACAGAATTTTATTTCTTATTCTTAATATACTCATATATATATACATATATATATATATCTTCTAAAAATACCAAATTTTCTGATATTCCGTTATCAAAGATGTTTGAGTAATACATTCAACATTTTAAAAAGAATTAATATTTCAAGATAGACTCTTATTATCTTATTTGTTTCTAATTTGAGTGTAAATTTAATATAGAATTAGTAGGAGAAATTATAATATGTATATACTTTTTAAATTGAAAATTTGTTTATATCAAATTATTTATCTAAGATAACAAATTATTAAAAAAATTTATATATAAAAATAAACTAAAAACTGAATAACATATTTTTTATAAACCATCCAAAATTTCTCTGAAGGAAAAGGAAATCTAGACCACCTAATGTTATCTGAGAACTGCTGTGAATTTGTGTAAATAAGCACAGAAAATAATTTTCAACTGTGGTGCATTTTATTTAAGCAATTAACTTTGGAATTGGAAATGTTATCTCTATTTAAGAGTATGAATCCCAATGGGGTTGAAACAGATAAGTATGGAAAAAATAAATTAACTGGAAGAGTAAAAAATGGGAGACAGCGATAATAGGATTTGACCAGCTAAATAATGAATCTTTTTGATACATTTTATATAGGTATAAATCAAATATTAATAACACTTAAGTATGTTAAAGAGAAAGCATAATAAATGCTGAAAACTGAGAATAATAAGAAAGTGTTATGGTCAGTGATTTTCAATCGGTTATTTAATTAATGATTGGTATATTATTTCTTTATAATTTTATATTATTATTAGCATCCTTTTAAAAAACTGTAATTTAAAAAATTAGTTGAATTTCAGAGAAATTTGTTGATATAAGAGCATCGAATACTTAATTATGTAATATATTTGTTATTATTGCTTAATAGATTTTTTAAATTAACATACATGAAAGATATGAAAAGAATGTTATAAACACACAAATTTTTGAACAATAGAATTTTTTTTAAGCTAAGAAACTAATTCTTTAAATTAATAGTTCTTTAAACTATTTACACATGATTTTGAAGTTTTATAATAATAGATGATTTTAATTTTGTGTAATATATAAAAAGCAAATGAGATTTATATATTATATATTAACATTATTGAGAAACGTTTGTTCCATTTAGTATCCATATTTTTACGAAGATGAAGACTTTTATAAGAAATATTCACCTTCGTTTGACTTTTTTTATTCAAATAAATATGTTAAACTATTTATATCAGATAGACAGCAGATGAAATAGTTTCAACGGTTTTAGATTAAATGATTTTGTTAAATTTTGTTTGCAAATTAATTAATACAATCTTGTAAAATAGTTTCTAGTTATATGCCATATATTATTTTGAATATTGGCATTTTGAACATTATCCCATATAAACAATTTGTTTTGATAACATTTTCATGTAGTATGGAAGAACGCTGTATCTTCAAGTTGAAGAAAACATTAATGTTATTTTCATTCATTTTGTATCTCTTACAACTATAAAAATTATTGTACATTGAGATGCTAACTATAATTAATGTAAGTTCTTGTTTTTCTTCCTCTTTTTGAATACTTGTTATTTAAAAACTATATAGGAATTCATTCATATATATCTCATATCTGTATTATCTTTAACATAACAAAATTATTTGTACGAATTTGTATGAATAAATTAACATAACACACCTTTCATATTATCAAATATTAAGTTTGCATTAACGCTAAAAAAATGCAGATTGAACATCACTGAGCCAATGACATTGATGCTTCATTTTATTATTAAAGGTCAATTTCCCTGTAGTTCTTTCAGTTGCCGTACTAATCCTGGACTTGCTAAATCCAGAGGCGTTTTCTTTTGTTTATTCATCAGTGTTGTGGTAGCACCATTTTTCACTAACAACTTAGCTTCATCAACACGATTTTCCTCGCATGCTAAATGTAATGCACTATTGCCATCAACATCTTTACTATCTAGAAAAAAAGTTTCCTAGGTAAAATATATACATCATAGAACTAATATTTATAACTCATACAAATTATTATCTAATAATTCAAAAAATACATTTAATTACATTTACTTAAAAACCACAACATCTAAATTGATGTTCAGAGAAATGTAGAATAATAATCTTCATAATTGTTAAGAAATTAAGCTGTTGAAAGCTTACTATTTTTAGATGAAAACATCTATTTAAAGATTATTAGAAAATTAGATGAAATAGGTATTGATTAAACAAAGATTTTAATATAAAAATCTACCGATATCTAAATTTCGTCCATATTCTATGAGAAGTTTCACAATAGCAATATTGCCCTTAGATGCGGCTCTATGTAGTGGTGTAGCACCACGTTTGTCGGTAATATTAATATAAGCATCTTTTTCTAGTAATGCAACACAAATAGATTTCCAGTTTTTTGATGCCGCATATTGCAATGCTGAATGGCCTTCTTGAGTTTTGGCATTAACATTTGCACCTTCATTTAGTAAGATATTAACAACTTTCTCACGACCAGCTGATGCTGCCAAAATTAATGGTGTCATATCCATCTAAACAACACAATTAAAATATTTAATTAATTTAACATGATGCAATTAAGGAGTAGATGATTCCTCATGTAAAAATGAGTTGATGCTAGGTGCTACCCTACAATATTTTTATAAGCCTTTGGACAACAATAGAACTTGAAAAACTAAAAATAAGTAGTAGTAAAAATGAGTAGTGTAGTTTTGAATAATATCTAGTTTTGAATGTTTCTAAACTATTACTTATGACATATTTGATATGAAATTGATTTTTTAGGTTTTCTTTTTGAAGTAAAATTACATTATCAATAGAGTTAGTAATTTATTCTAAATTGTTTATAAATACAAACAGGAACTAACAATAGTTAGATTAGATGAATAAAGAAAGCTGTATTTAACATATGTCAGCCTACCTTACAATTTTTTTTAAAGAGATAAGACGAATTTTATCTTATATTTTTAACTTTGCATGAAGAAACTTTTTTTTTAGTTATACTATAATTTCATGTATTTTCTATATAATACAAAATATTATATTCTATTATTACTATATTTTATGATATGAAGCGATATTTCATAAGTGAAATTATTGCTAAAATATTTGCTTACATTCCTAAATGTTAATTCAGACTAGATAATAATAATAGTCGCAAAATACTTATGTGGCAAATAATCTCTCATTTAAGGCCTAAGGTATAAAAGACAACAAATATGAGTCGTGCTTGTAGATTTTAAAGTATCAAATTTGCATCTGATGTCTCATGTATATACACATTGATATGTAGCATAAATTTTAATCTTTCAAATTGTATTCAGAGATCTTCTTATAATATCTTTTGAGTTATAAAATGAATCTTGCTATTAATTAAAATCTAAACAATCTAAATTCAAATAATGCCTAAAATATGTCCTCATCACAAAGGATTATATAAAAAGATAATATAAAGATCTAGAAATTGTATGACTGTTTTTATAAATATGTAATTACTTATTATTAACCATTTCATAGTGTATTACGTGAAAGATTCAGGCTAATTAAATGTAGTATTATACATTTCATGTCTTAAATATCATCATATATACATATGTACATAAAACAATTATTAATAGGTATTTATTTCTCATACTAAGTTGAAAATGTGCATTTTTTGTATCTGACATTAGAAAAGCAAGAAATTTTGATAATAAAAAAATAATTATTTTCTAAATCATTATCTCTTTGTACTTTTATTACATTATCAAAAGTTTAATATATAAAAATTTATTTCAAGGTATGCTATTCAAAACAGTGTTCTTCACAAATTTCAATTTAACAAAAAAAGTTACATATGGTAGACAAAATGTTGACCATAAATAAGTTCAATGACCTAAAATTTATATCTTCTTCTTATGAAATAACTATGGTGTAAACAAATATTATTTTACAAAATAATACAAGATTAATATCTGTCGATTTTTGTTATTTTTCATAATAATATACATGATCAATATCTGTTAATTTCTATCATTTTTCACTTTTCGAAAATACAATAACATGTATCATAAATTACAAATTATGTATAGTAGTTTAGATTTATATAAATTGCGTATCACTAAAATTCACAGAAAAGAAGAGATAAAGGCAATTATAAATATAAAACAAGAGTATAAGCTTCATTATTTAACAGTGTAAATATTAATTTTAAACGACCAAAATTTTATTTCATAGAAACATATTTTTTTGTTTATATCGTTTTTAACCGTTTCAGCTCCAAACAGCGCGATCGCGCTGTTTAGATTTTGTGTCGAAGAGTCCCATGCTGACGGTATTTTGTATCTCATTGTTATCTTTTCCATACTTTTAATTGAACAAAACTTGAAATATTTATAAACTAATAGTACGCATATATAATAATATAGATAAGTAATAAATATAACGAGCGCTATTGTGCCGCTTGTTTCTTTTCGCAATCGATTAAGACAAGCGCTATCGTGTTGTTCGGGATTTTTTCACTCTATTTTTTCAATGACCCCTAGGATTCAAACGGTTAAATATGTTTTTATGTAATAAATCATAACATTAACACTTTATATATAAAAATAATATATATATGTTATTATATATATTATATACTATATATTTATTGTATATACTAGGAAATAACATATTCAATGAAATTGAAAACAATATTTTAGTTCCTATAAGATATCATATGATATCAAATTTAAACGACTTTAAAATGCTTTTCACACAGTAAGTTTAAGAAATCCCTCAACAATTCAATAGTTTAGTTTAGTTTATTACTTTTCTACTGAAAACAATTCAGTAGAAAATCTGCTTTAGGTAAATATTGCCTATTATATGTAATATTATATGTAACATACTAATAAGTAAATATATATCGTGGTTTATTTAGAAATAATAGATAGTTAAAATAAATGTTAGGTAACTCTGAATAAAACTAGTAAGATATAAGAAAGCATATTTTGCAATTTACCATAAAATTATATGACAAATTACTTACTAATGGCTTATTTTACTTACATCATCAGTAGGATCTACCGGTACATCAAGAGATAATAAATATCTTACTAAGTCATCGTGTCCTCCAAGTGCTGCCCAATGTATTAACATTCGACTATTCTGAAGAAATAAATTTGACTAATAACATAACCTTAAAAAATATTTCATATAAACAACGATGCACTTACACCATCCTTAGCTGTTTTTAATCTTTCATTTTCATTTAATAAATTTTTAACGTCTGTGGTTTTGCCGCGGTAGGCCATATCATATATCGAATTTTCAGACATTTTTGCTGTTTTCTATCTAGCATGTAGCACACGACTGATGTTTATGTTTGATTTTAAGTATTAACAAAGAAGCAATGAGAGTCCTCCCATCCATTGCTTAGTTGTTTCACAATGCAAGTGCTGCACCATACAGCCAAATGTTGAACGTGTACCACATTAGTATGTTTAAGAACCTATAAAATTAGGGTACAGACGAGATATGAGGGTAGACCAATCATGCAATATATTTTTTTGGCCCGAATTCCTGAAACTCTAGAGCCCTACTACCATTAACTAAAAATAGGATATTCTTGTATTGCTGTATGCTCATCTATGTTATTACCATATTCGTGTCACTCCCAACATTACCAACAGAATACAAAACAGATTGTACCGCTTACTGTAGTAAGGATTACAAATTGTCACATGAACGATACCCACTTTAAAAAGATAAAAATCTACGAAATAATTTACAATCTAAGATTATTTGGAACAACAGTAAGATACAGGCAAAGAGATAAGTAGGTTAAATTTCCAATTTTCTGGTTGTTTTTAATTAGTTTCCACAATTAGTTAATTACTTTGTTTGCAATTAATTAACTAATCTCTTTCTCTTTGCTTGTTTTATTTCACAATAGTAGTTAGTTAATATAAGCTAGTATTAGATACAATGAAACATCAAAAAGGTAAAAGGAAACATTATAATTTAAACAAGTGCAATTTTTCTAATTCCAGTAATTGAAAACATCCAATAACACTCAATGTTTCAAAGAATGGAATTAGAACAAATCAATTACCAAATATATTAAATATTATTCTAGATGTTTTACACAGCACAGATTAGAAACTTAGAGCTATTGTTTCCAATCAAAATACAAGTAATTAAAGAATGACAAAAAGACGGGTTAGTATTCAAAATCCTTATTAGAAATAAAAAATTCACTTTTTATTCGATTATTTACATTTGCTTAAAACCGCCAAGAATAATTGTTATAGAATTTAGAACGAAATGAAGTTACAAGAGCATTTTACAAATTAACCGAAAAACAAAAAGCCAGGTGATTTTGATAAAATGAAATGTAAGCCCGAATTCCAAGTATTCAACAAAAGAGTTTCTTTTACTTTGTTCACTGCATGTTCAACTAATTGTATAAAACCGAGCATCATACCAGCTTTTTCGAAACCTTCAATAACTTGTTTGATAATTTAAATAGCAAATCTCCTCGTGATGTATATCAACACAATTACGGAGCATGCCTAATGTTTAGGTTATATAGTGGTTAGTAATGATATCTTCTGGATTAAAAACTCCGCCTCGTTTCTTAAGATTGCAAGAATTAGTAAATGTCATTGTAAGCTTTGCCATGATTTAAAAAAGAAAAATGTAATGTTTTTAATGATTTCTCACTTCAATACAGATATTTTAAAAAATTTTGTTTCAATTCCTAGAATGCATGGTGACACATACAATCGGAATCCTTCTGTAGAAGCAGTGCGCCCCACCATCAGAACAAATGGTGTTGAATTTGAATAGTAATTCTTATAACAATAATTGTCAACCTGATTGTGACGCAACTTTATTAGAAGAGGATATAATCTTGTCCCAATTCATTACGTCCACGTCAGACGATGTTCCATTAAATAAAATGGAAAAAGAGAACATTGACATCGAAAGTGAAAATATACAATTAGAAATTGGCAATAAATTAGCAGTATTGTCGATGTCAACGTGCTCTTTAAAGATGTGCGTTATAAAATATCTCGTCGGATATATTGTCAAAAAAAGCACTGAGATATTTAAATAGTAATAAATATAACAATAAAAATCTATATAATAATAAATATAATGATAAACATCTAAATAATAATAAATCGGTGCTTTAATTATTTTGTTGGTAAAAGTAGAGAACATCCGCGTGATGAACAAACAGTAATAGCCCTTCGCGCATATGTTATTAATGATGCGATTACTTTCGGACATTTATTAGTGCCATCTAATAACTTTTATAACATTTTCAAAGTTACAAATGCTATATTCGATTATTTTTATCCGGCACTACGCAGTGAAACGTCTATTTTGGATAAATTATTTCGGATTGTATCTAAAGCTATAAATAAAATATATCTAAATTGATTTATCTAAAACGAATGTGCTGTACATCGGAAAGATATGGTCTATTTAACTCTACAAACAAAATTCGTAAGGATTCGGTTTGGTTAGGTCGGCAGCTGAGATGTTCTACAGGCATTATAGAGCAATTCTAGATTACGAAATTTATGAAATTTATAATATATCCTTCTATATATACATATGCGTGGTTTTTTTATGTGTCACGGTGAAATAAGTAACTATAACGCATGAAGAGTTTTAGACTGCTGATATTTATGCAAAATTGTAGTTTTATAAAATTCTTCGTCTTTATACTTCGTACATTCTTGAATATGTAGCATACTTTGCATATTTTTGTATATTTGTATTTATCATAATTGCAGAAATATCCGTAATCTAGTTTTTATGCCTTGTACCAACTTAGAAACAATTCCTAATACGTATTTCTAATAAGTATAAGTGTATATATTTACGTTTCGTTCAAATTTTAACTTTTTCAGGATTTACTAAATTGACTTTTATTTTACTCTTTGTTTTAGTTTCACTTTTTATATTTTCTTACACAGATTATGATAGCTGAATCTTATCGTCAGATGTAGCTACTAAATTTTAAAAAGGTTTAAGTTAGGATATGTATATATGTGTATGTAGATAAATTCATAAATCAGTGTTTTTATTTATACATTAATGTATGGATTATTATTATAGAAACATTGGATGTATTCTGGGATTACTAAGCCGTTTTTTATGCCTGTTAACATTATTACATTATTCAGCACATATATATGGTATACGTATTTATATATGTATATATACATATCTGAATATGTGGTAATAGAACTAAAATGAAAGGAAGGCATTAAAATAAATAAAAATGTCCTCTTTCTTGTTATTAACAAGCATAGCTACTTATTCACGCATCAATCCATTGATCTATTATCGTTTGAAATACAAGACTTTCTTTCCTTTTTTAAAAGAATATAATAAACAATTTCTTTTTCTTAAGCAACGAAGTTTAATTATTACGCGATTATATTATTCTCATATTTGTCTATTTCATATAGAAAAGTATGAACTTCTTCGTCGAACCCTACAATGAAATAGGCTTTTGTAGCGTAGAACAACAGCGAATATACCTTGTTTGTGGTAGAATTAAATAGGTTATTGTATATGCTAGCGTAGAATTAAACAGGGCAGATTTCTAGCTTTATAATTTCTTATATATGCTAACGTGGAAGGCCTTCAACATTTAACCGCATGGTGCAGCACTAGTCCGGGAACAACTAAAGCGTGAGCACTCTCATTTCCTCTCTATCTCTATTATTGTTAATGTAGAAACACGTACATAATTAAAAACTTGGTGATTGATATACTCCTCTTCATTACCAGAAATTGTGGATTTTTATGTGGTTATTTCAATATATGAACTAAGTTTATTGCTATAAACATTTAACTTAAAAAATATCCTTTTGTAAAAATTACTGTAATGTGATAAATTTATGTATTTATCTTATTCGCTTGTGTATTTATAGATGTTCCTACATAAAACTTGTAATTAAAATCTTTATTTATACTGTATCGCAAACATTAAAGTATATAAAGCTTATTTCAATGGCAATACCTTCACCGGATCCAAAATATGTTTTCCGGGGTGATATGGATTGTGTGAATTGTATTCTTTTTCAAATGACGCCTAATGTGGAAAATCTCTATGCAGGCACTGCTGAAGGCAATGTTCATATCTGGGATTTAAATGTAAATAAAATACTTTGATACTTTTCTCACACTTTATCAAATGATTTTCTAAATTTGCTATAGCTTGAAACAAGACAGATATAGATACTATGACATAAATGTATAGGTAATAGGATAAAGTTTCTCTGATATTTTTGTAATGCAGCTTCTTCGTGTTAAAGACAAACAGAGAACTATACCAAATTAAATCAGAAGAAGATTCTTGTTTAAATTTGCAAAACTTAAGAAATGATACCTTGCTTGTACAACACAAATGTGGTTTAATGAAAATATATAAGAAAAGAGAAACTCAGTGGACTGCATATAAATTCATTAATATACATTGTCATTTTTGCAGGTAAATTTTAAATGTAATATTTTATGGAAAATTAGTTACATTTACTTGATATATATTCTACTTATTGTATAAAATAAATTATTTATAAAATATCTGTAACAGGTTTAAAATATTTTCTGAAAATGAAATATTCGTGCCGGTTAAAGAATCCACTGTTGGAATATTGTCTTTAAATACTTTTAGTGTAGAATTGAAATTGAATTCTTGCAATTTCAAGAACTTGGGAGAAGTAATGGCTATCAAACCATTAAAAAATGAAAAATTAGTTTTAGTTGCTTATGAAGCAGGAGAGTTAATCTTATGGGATGTTCGACAAAGTAAAGTATTAAGTTCTTTAACAGTAGAGACATGTCCAATGGCTTTAGACTTTGATACTACTTTATCAAAGGGCGCTATTGCTGGTCCTACTAATAATATACAGGTACAAATTAAGAAATAAGCATAAAATATATAAGTAATTGAATTGGAAATATATTTATTTTCATTGAACACTTTCATAAATAGAAGGCTAACTAAGATTGGTTTTTCTTATATTAATATAAATTTTATATTTTTAGATATTTAGTTTATCAGTTGATCATTTACTGCATAATAAGAACAAAATAACAATGACAAATCCTGGCACTTCTATAATTACAATTAGACCTGATGCAAAAATTATGGCAGTAGGAGGATGGGACAGTCGAATTAGACTATATTCTTGGAAAACTTTGAAACCATTAGCTGTTTTAAATCAACATAAGGATACTGTACATGATATTAGTTATTCTATAGAAAGAATAAAAGCATATGATAATAAATTTATAATGGCTACAGCTGCAAAAGATGGATACATAGCATTATGGGACATTTACAATTGAATCTTATCACAAAATGAAAAACTATTATTGTAAGTTAAACAAAAACATTTTCAAGTAATAAAAAAATCTAGTTTAATATATATAAAATTACTACTATTATTTGCTCATTGTAATGAGACTTACAGCCCAGTACAATCTCCATTGCAGATGTATATTTAATAATAACATTTTAGGTCATCTCAAAGATTTATTTCGTTTCTTTATTGTGGAGCCCAAGAAAGACAGAGATAGAGAACTCTCCGAACCGCTCGGTATTGGACGGACTTGGAAAAAGTCAGGCGGTCTTGAGCCGATACTTACGACATACAAATTAGAGTAACCCTACCCTTTGGCTCTTTTCGTCTCGATCGAGATCGTTCAACTTTATCTAAGTCTGTCTGAGGTCGTAATTTTCTATACTCATACACACTCAGTAAATACAAAATTTCTTTAAACGATTTGGTTTGCTAGCTATCGCGGCTATTCCATAGAACTGATTGCGCGAAACAATTCCCGGTGTTACCTATGACTCGTACCAACGATGACACAATTATTAATAAGTAGCCGAAATAAGAAAAACACACAGCTTTTATATTCTTTACTTCTTTGTTATGAGATAGTTTCAGTTGGATTGTCGAAAATCTTATGAACAAAATGATACCTATAATGACTATATTTAAATTAATTTCTATTTTCCAATCAGCGGCATTTCGGGTGGACGTGAAAGTGGTATTTGAAAACAATGGCTGACTACAATACAGGAGAAGCAGATGCGAACATCTGAGCTAAAAGACGAACTGAGAAGACGACGGCTGAGAGAACTAGCGGGCAGAAAACGCGAGCTGGTAGAACGATTGCTTGCTGCGTTACGCGTAGAACGGGAACACGGTGCACGAGAAGACGATCCAGAGGATGACAACGACGACGATTCAGAAGAAGACGACGACGATTCAGAAGAAGACGACGACGACGATGAGATTGGCGTGGTTGGGGACCGTTTGGATGTTAACGGCCCAGGAAAGCGCAATCTCAATAGTGAAGACGACGGAGTTCGGGTAACTCCAGTGTTAAGACGATCGAGGCAAGACGAGCCTAGGTGCATGCTGTTAACGTTCAGAGACGTAGAGGACTCGCTAGAGAAGTTCAGTGGGAACGGTCTGCCGAGTGTAAGTCGATGGATCGAGGACTTCGAAGAAATGGCAAAAGTGTGTGGGTGGTCAGACATCCACATGATAGCTTTTGCTAAGAAACTGCTCACGGGCTCCGCTCAATCCGTCGTGAAGCGAGAACGATGCACGAAGTCCTGGATAAAGCTAAGGAAGGCGTTAAAAAATGAGTTCGAAGACGCAGTAAGTGACCAACAGATACACCAGGAGTTAGCAAATAGAACGAAGAGACCAGATGAGAGTCTGCAACAGTACATGAACAGTATGCGTGAGATTGCGGGACAGGGAACAGTCGATATACCGTCGCAAATCAGCTATATCATTCAAGGCATCCCCGACGAGGTCGCGAACAAAGCCGTGTTGTATGGAGCCAAGAACATGCAACAACTGAAAAAACGCCTGAAGCAATATGAAGCGATGAGGAGGGACATGAAGGCGGAGACAAAGTTTGGGGGACGCAAGGAGGATAAAGGAAAACGATCGGAAGTGCGAAGCCAGCCGAGGCCAACAGCGAGTGATAAGAGAAGATGTTTCAATTGTGGCAGTGCGGATCACTTAAGTGCTAAGTATCCGGAGAAAGGAAAAGGTACGAAGTGTTTCAAATGCAACGAGTTTGGACATGTGGCGGCGAATTGTACAGCGCGACAAGTAAAGACTTACGTAATCTCAAGACCGGAGAGGAAAAAGTACTTGAAGGACGTGTCGATAGATGGCTGCAGGTTTGCCTCGTTAGTGGATACAGGTAGTGACCTCACGTTTATACGATCGGATGAGTATGCGAAGTTAGGATCACCACCTCTGGGAAGCTGCAAACTTAGGTTTGATGGTTTTGGTTCCGCTGGCAATAGTACCTGGGCCGAGTTTACATGACGGTCGACGGGTACGAATTTACTGTCACCCTGCATGTTGTCTCGAATGAGGTAATGACAAGACACAGCCTGCTGTTAGGTACTGATTTCTTAGACCAGGTAGAGTTGCGAGTCAAACGGGGCGAGGTGACCTTTTTACGACTCGACGGTCAGACTGACAGTCACGAGGACGCGCCGGATGTACTGAGGGTAAAAGCGATAGAACAAACCGACGAGATAGACTTGTCTCATGTACGAGAACCTCATTACCGTGAAGCCATTCGCGATATCATTAAAGGGTATAGGCCGGAGAAGAAGCGAGACGTCGGGATAACCGCAAAAATAGTTCTGAAGAGCGACAAACCCGTAGCACGAAGACCGCGAAGACTGGCGCCGTTGGAAAGAAAGGAAGTAGCGCGAAGAACGCGAAGGCTGGTGCCGTCGGAAAGAAAGGAAGTAGATGATCTGATGGAAGCGTGAACAAACGAGGGTGTCATCAAACCGTCAGACTCGGAGTATGCGAGTCCGATAGTGGTAGTCCGAAAGAAAGATGGCTCCATCAGGGTTTGCGTCGATTTTCGTGAGCTTAACGAACTCATTGAGTGTCCACATTTTCCGTTGTCTTTAATTGAAGACATTTTAGATGCGTTGCAGGGCGCCCAGCTTTTTACGACGATAGATCTAAAAAATGGGTTTTTCCACGTGAGTCTAGACAAAGATAGCCAGAAGTATACTTCTTTTGTTACGCCAACGGGGCAATACGAATTTCTGAAGTTGCCGTTCGGTCTGAAAATTTCCCCTATTGTCTTCCAAAAGTATATATTGAAGATTTACAAAGAACTGATGGATAAGGGTATTGTCATCGTGTACATGGACGATATCATTATCCTTGCAAAGAATTTAGAGGAGGCATGGGAACGCTTGCAGATGGTCGTAGAATTAACTAGGCAGTATGGACTAGTCATAAATTGGAAGAGATGTCGTTTTATGCAGAGGGAAATCGAGTATTTGGGACACATAGTCTCGGGAAACACCATAAAGCCGTCCGCTCATAAAACCAAGGCCGTTGCAAACTTTCCCAAGCCAACATCGGTTAGAAAAGTCCAGAGTTTCTTGGGACTTACGGGATATTTTCGAAAATTCATTAGAGGTTACGCGAAGATTGCCAAACCCTTAACCGATCTGTTGAAAAAGGAGATAGACTTCAGGTTCGGGGTTCGGGAATCAGAAGCTTTCGAAACTTTGGAAGCAACGCTTACCAGCGGGCCTGTGTTAACACTTTATAGAATAGGTGCAGAGACCGAGTTGCATACGGACGCGTCCGCAGAGGGTTACGGAACAATATTAATGCAACTAGATCTAAACGACGGACAATTCCATCCGGTCTACTTTGCCAGTGGAAAAACAACTCCCGCGGAAGCGAAGTACACCAGCTACGAACTGGAGGTGCCAGCAATAGTAAAAGCGTTGAAAAGGTTCAGGGTATATCTGTTAAGCGTGCCGTTTACTATTGTTACGGATTGTCAAGCATTCGCCATGACGATGAGAAAGAAAGACTTGTGTGTGCGTGTGGCTAGATGGGCCTTGTTACTGGGCGAGTTTAAGTATCAGGTGTGTCATCGGCCGGGGAAAAGTATGCAGCACGTGGATGCTCTGAGTAGGAACCCCCTGCTGAGCACTATGTATGTAACAGAGAGTGAAGACGGGCTGATTGCACGGTTGAGAAGGGCACAGAACAAGGACATTGAAGTCCGTAGGATTTTGGACGCCGCAACGTGCAGTCAGGCCGATGGGTATGTAATAAGAAATAATATGTTGTATAAGGAGTGTAAGGACGATGTGCTAATAGTAGTACCGAAGGCAATGCAGGTTCAAGTAGTCAGGCAAACAAAACAGAGGCTAGGGTCAAAAAGGACTCCTGGTTCAAGGGACTACGCGTAAAGGTCGAACACGTGGTATCCAACTGTCTTAACTGTATCCTAGCCGAACGAAAATTAGGTAAGCAAGAGGGATATCTTAATCCGCTGGACAAAGGCGACACGCCGTTAGATGCTTACCATATTGACCATGTGGGCCCCATGACAGCTACAAAGAAGAGATACGCGCACATCTTTGTAATAGTGGATGCGTTCACGAAGTTCACGTGGCTTTATCCTACTAGGTCTACTAATACCGCGGATGTTGTCGACCGACTGAAGAAGCAAGCGGCTATTTTTGGGAACCCACGACGAATCATCTCCGATCGGGGAACAGCGTTCACATCCAACGCTTTCCGAGAGTATTGCGAAGGAGAAAATATAAAGCATTTATTAATCACGACGGGGGCGCCAAGGGAGAACGGGCAGGTAGAGAGGGTAAACAGAACTCTCATGCCCATTACGAACTAAACTGACTGCCCCTAAACTCGATGATTGGTATAAACATATCGACCAGGTTCAGAAATACCTGAATTCCACCGTAAACAGAAGCACGGGGAAAACTCCTTTTCAGCTACTGGTCGGGGTCGAAATGCAAGTCAAGGAAGATGCGCAAGTTAGAAAGTTGATTGACGGCAAGTGGGCCGCGAGGTTCGAAGAACAACGTCGCGAGCTACGTGAGGACGCGAAAAGGAAGATCGCCGCAACTCAAGAGGAGAATCGGCGAAATTACAATAAAAAAAGAAAGAGTGCGAAGCAGTACCAAAGGGGGGACCTTGTCGCCATAAAAAGAACACAGTTCGGCGCAGGGTTAAAACTCGGGAGCAGATTTTTGGGTCCGTACCGGGTAGTGCGAGCCATGCGGAATGACTGCTACACCGTGGAGAAAGTAGGAGAGCATGAGGGACCCGCGCACACCTCGACGACTGCCGATTTCATGAAGTCTTGGGTCCGGAACGCCGAAGATGACACATCCGACGATAGCGAGAATGAACACAACATCTGAGGGCAGATGTTACTGCAGGATGGCCGAGTGTAGTATCGGGGAGAAGGGCCTAAGAAACGTCGAGCTAAGTGCAGACAATGTTGCTAGAGCCGAGGCGCTGTCGGCTCCATCAATGCGTTATCGGGTCCTTCAAATAAATAGCTTCGCCGAAAAGACCTACGTGACCCTGGCTACGAGCGTCTGCGGAACACGTGTGCGGTGGGCCTAGCAAAAGAATGCTACAACGGCCAGAGAGTTAGTCGAGAAGCAGAGTGCGAGTTGAGCGGATGCAGAGTATGCATCGACGTGCGACGATATTGTAGTCGGTCCTCTTGTTGTTGAATATCACTTATTAAAATACATTAAACTTTGAGCCTACCATCATTACTTGTCCTTACTCTAAGAATCCATCAGTTACTACATAGATTTCCATTGTGCCCCTGTTTCTCCATCCATTACTTTATTCCTTTCTGTCCCGTCTACTAATCTCTTGTTTATAACTTTTCCAGTATCTTTCCTATGTAATCCAGCGTCCATAACGGTCCAACGTCTTCAGGAGCCCGTCATACACAAGGTTCCACAACAGCGGTCCTAAAACCGACCCCGCGTACACGTTCCTCCTTACAACGCCATCCCGACAGTGTACGACAATCTTCCTCTCGACCAGGTAATCCCAAATCAGCTCCTGCAGTCTTCCTGGTAGCTGCCTTCTTCTAATTTCCTCTCTTATCTTCCCCCAGCTCAGGGTATTCAAGGCGTTCTTCACGTCCAAGGCGACCAGAACGCACACCAGACCCTTCCTTCTACATTCCTCGGCAATCGCAACCGTCCTATCAAGGGCTTCCAGAGTTCCTCTCCTTCTCCTGAAGCCGTGTTGATCCTTGTGGAAGGAATCCCTACCGATGCTTCTCTCAATAAGCATCTTAAGTGCGTGCTCCCAAACTTTGCTCAATGCCGGCAGTATGCTGATCGGTCTATACGACGATGAAATCAGCGGGTCTCTGGCTGGCTTGGGTATAAGGACAACCCTAGCCACCTTCCATACCGCCGGTATTCTTCCTGTATTATTTATTTCGTTGAGCACATCCAGGAGCACTCCCGTCCGTTGTTCCGCGACTATTCTTATAATTCCTCCTGAAATCCCCTCCACGCCAACAGCTTTCCTGGGATCACACTTACCGACGGCTATCTTCAAATCTTCTTTGCCGATGTCCAGGTCCACTTCTCCGTCGGCTGTCCCAGGTGGGATCTGTAATTCTTGGTACATCTCCGGCCGCGATTCCTGTCTGGTGACGAAGAGGTTTTCCAGGATCCCTACCACCCTGTCCCTTCCAAGGGGCTCAGCTGGTATCGTCCGCATCATTTTTACTCTCACTACTCGGTACAGCCTACCTCACGGGTCCTGGTCCAGGGTAGCACAAAACCCCTTCGAACACTCATCTTTACTGCGTTCGTCTTCTTTAGATCCTCGGCACACGTACGTTCCAGGCTCTTCTGCAGCCGGTCGCCGCATGCCGTCTCGTCAATATTCAATAAATTAAAATTATTATCAGATTTATCTAAAAATCTATCCACGTCAATGTCTTTCGTCACCATTTAAAATTCCCTCCTACCGCCCGCTTGACATTATTTACAAATACGTGTAATAAATAATAATGGTCAAAGGCTGAGTACCAATCAAACACCGTATTCTTCCTCCAACTCAGCCTCATTCGTCGATTAACGCTTAAAATATCCGGGAAACTAGTCCTTCCATTTCTCATGAAGGAATAATTTTCCATTGTCTTAATCGGTATCAATTCATTTTTTGTAATCACTTCTAGTAGGTATGTTCCTCTGGACTCCGTCTTCTTGCCTCCCTATGCCGATGATTTGGCGTTGAAGTCCCCAACCACCATCAACGCCGGAGCTCTTTTCCTACCGTTCTTCAATACTTCTTCGAGCTCCCTTACATAGGCATCAAAGTCGTGCCTATTCATGTTAGGGGAACCGTACCCACCGACGCAATATACATTCTCGATCCTGATTCCCACTATCCCTGACTTGCTGATCAGGGTCTCGCTCACCGCATGCCTATCATTAAACAGGGTGACTCATATGGATGCATCCCCGCCCTCATCATTGAACCAGCAAGCTGCGGATCTCTGTCAAAGAATTTCGCGAAGAAACAAAAGAAGCCGGCTTAAAACGATGCTTTTGTCGCGTAAACTTGAGGGTTAGATGATAAAACAAGAAGGTTGAGCCGTAATACAACTATTAACTTTCTTTTTTTATTAAACTTTATTATGAATTCAATAATCACAATCACAGTTCACTCCAACAACTTTATACAGAACCTAGTTACACTGATGGGTATGTATAAATCAAGTACGCGACCTTCTAAGGGTAGAAACCGGTAAAGATATGTTGACTATTCTAAAGATAGAGAATAAGTGAAGTTTAGTGACGATGTTGTGGCGGAGGAAAGCTAAGGGTGGGTGTGTCTAAGGACACGGGACCGTCGGATTTGTTGATGACAATTTTGGTTACGAAAGTGAGGATAGTAGACACCGCTTCCGATTGGATAATAAGAAAGTTGATGGACCAGGAAGGGTTTTAGCCGCCCTCGAGAGAAAGTTGCTAACAAAAGATACCGAACATGAGAAAAACCAACTTTCCCGTGTCAACCCGTAGTAAACAATAAATGTAAAGGGGCACTTAAAATAAAAGATACTTGTTTGGTCTGAAGGACCTTAACTATGAAAATGCCAAGACCCATGCTGGGTCCTTAAGACTATTGATAGTACGCGCCAAGGATGGCTACCATCTTGCCCGCGGTGTGTGGCATGGTCTCTGATGTGGACTGATGTTACACTTTCTTTTTAATAGAAACTTTATTTTGGACAGACTATCACGTGGCACGTGTACGTTGCAACAATGCAGCATAATTATAGTTATAATACATATCATAATTATTTGATAATAATATATTGATCGACGACATTGTCATAGATAGCAAATCGATACTCTAGAGTTGGACCTATGCAGATGCGATGTACGTGTCACGTAAAGTTGGTACTTGGGTTGTAGTAAGAAGGCTGGAGTCGTAACCCAACTACTAATTTTCCTTTATAAAACTTTATTATAAATGTTAACACTTACAAAATAACACCGAACCGGAGAAAAGGGGTTGTATGAGTATAGCAACTAGAAGAAGAACAAGAACTGCCCGAGCTGGGTAAAGTCTCGGTTTATATACTTTTTGGTTTTAGGATGTTGAGGGGCTAGGTGTAGGTTATGATGTGGAAAAGTGTCCATATCCTATCTCTGATGTGGACTAAGGTGCGTCACAGCCTTGGTGTATGCTATGATGATGTGGTGATGTGTCCAAAAGTGTCCGAAAGTCGGCGGTCGATGTCTTATCACTGATGTAGGTTGAGATGTGATTGATGTCACGCAAGAATCGACGGGAGCGTATAAATTTTCATATGCATCCTGCTGTCTAATTTACGGATGATTCTGGATAGTAATTTTTTAATATATTTAATATATTTCGTAAATTCATATATTTAATACTGTACATATAATTTTATAAAAATATAAATATAGAATATATAAATATATTAGAATAATACTATAATTTATGAGATTTGTTTATTTGTATCCTTTTACGTTGTGAAAAGTATCTAATAAATTTTGGTTGTAAAATTTTGTCCTTCATAAAGACTGTTTTGTAAGACATCCATAAGATGTGTAAAATTTTGCGATTCCATTTGTTGAAACTTAATTTATCTATTGTTTCTATCTCACCTAAAATAAACATTGATATTTATGTACAGTTACTTACATAACCGATCAAACACTCTATCAAACAGAATAACGTTTTGGACATTGAACCAAACAACTTGAGCTTTTTTGAAAAATTAGGAGGAATAGTTTACTAGATGACGCGTAAAAAAATTTTTGAAAAAATTGCAATCAATCAGAATCGCAAAGTACAAAGTAGAGGTTGCCCAAATAATTGTAATGAATATTTAAACTACAGATTTTTTAAATTTATGTCAATTGTACGTGTATACGTATAGGTGTTCGGGTGTAGTTGTAAAAATTTTAAGGGATGCTTCTTGAAGCTGAAATAAGATGAAAATCTAGAACAAAAAAAATTGCGTTATCAGGTTTGTTTTTTATTAGTTACTGACAATTAACAATTGGCCGAAATATCCCTGTACATGAGCAAACCTCCTTACACGAACGAAAGTAGGTTAACCTAAACAGCGGGATAACACAGGGATCCTTAAATCGAACGGTACATAGGCAGCAGCTTACCTTGTACAAATCATAGAGAAGAAAATTAAGACATTTAAAGGCGTAACCGTAATCGATTACGATTATATATTTAACGTTTATATAGCTAACGTATGGTTTAAATTTCATTACAGGTTCAAATACAAAATTTGCAAAAAGAGATCTTTACTATTTTCTTCGCGATTCCGACCAATCGCATTGTTTTCAAAACTTTCTTCATACGTCATCTGGTAGACTATTCTTCCTAAATTTTCAAAAAAACTCAAGACATTTGTTCCAATTTTTAAAACCTTATTCTATTTTATAGTGTTTGATCGGTTATGTGAGTAACTATAGATAATAATATTTCTTAACATCGCATAATAATATATCTTACCTATTAAAGATGTTTTTATAATGTGTCTTGCAATTCGTTTATCAATATTTTGCATAACTAAAAGTATACCTTGGATATTTCTTGGCTCATTATCAAATAACTCTTTTATCAAAATGCAAGTATATTCTGCCTGTAATAAGCATGCTCGTTTTATGATTCTCATTATAGTGTTTTCAGAATTAATTGTTCTGTTCAAAATAAATTTTGATAATTTTAAACATGCTATATTACTTAACCGCTTTCTTAAATATCTGAAAAAAAATTTATAGTTAAAATCTCTATGAAATACTACAAAATATAGATATATTGTAATTATGTAATAGTATACTTTTTATCATAATATTCATAATATATGTGTGTTTACACAATTACTTACACTAGAGGAGGTAGATCATCCTTTTTAGAAACTTTTATTGTATGACTAAAATTGGTATGTGAATGTTTATATTCTACTTCTAAAGTAGTACAATTAATTTCATAGCCAATGTAAGTAATATTGTCCACAGTTATGTTTCCATCACAAGTCACAACATTAGTACGAGTCTTTGATGGTTTAAAGTAACAATTATACTGTGGGATTCCTTCTTTTGTAAGTTGTAAAAATCTATTCCACAAAATAAAATGATTAATAAAATATATTTTTTTGAACTTTTTAATTATGAACTTATTAAGTGATTTTGTATCTTACTGTCTTGCAACACTTTCACTTTCAGTGACATATAAAATGTCATCTACATATTTTATAATTTTTCCAGTTGTTAAATATGTTGACATTGCTTTATGTAATATAAAATTATAATATATATCTGATAAAACTGATGATGTAATTGCACCTTGAACAACTCCTTTTGTTATAACATGAACCTCCTCATTTATTTTTACCTATAAATCAAAATATTATGTTTTGTAGCTTCAAACACCGATTTTAAATAGTATTTATAGTATTTTAATTACATAATTTTCATAAAATTTTGTTTTTCATACTCTTTGTTGAAAAATAACTTCTGAAATTTTTTCTAGTAGCCATTTTTTTTTTACTTGTTGCCATCTCATATTTGTATTTGAATATAATGTACCAGGTGCTAAAGGTAATAATAAATTTGGATCAGAGAAATATTGTTTATAACATACAATCTCCTCCACAAATTTTTTACTTTTAACTGCATAATACTTGAGTATCAAATTTTCAGGAAGATCTTTACAGAGTGTTTGTATAATGTTATATAATTCCTCTATAGTATAAAATAAAAATGTTAGCACCTATTTGTAAATGTATTAAATATTTAAAATTGAGAATAATTATACCTTGTATTATAGAACCAAAAGCATTTGTTACATCACAAGACACAAAATATAAATGTGTTGTTCCTTCATTACGTTTATGTTGAACAATTGATTCCCATTCATTTCCAAAATTAGTGTTTCCATATATTGTAGTATGCAATTGTTTTAAAAATTTAAATATTAGATTCAAATGATTTGTCTCGGGATTCTTATGGTCAATGGTATAATATCTAGAACATAACTTTTTAATCAATATGAAACAACATACTCATGTTTAAGTACAATTTGATTACATACCTTGGTTTAACGTACTCTGGCTTAAATATAGGTCGCACATCAGAATTTTTAGGAATTAATACATATCTGCCTATTGGTGGCTTCCACCCCTTACAGTTAATATCAGGTTGTAAGGTATTTGAACGTTTTCCTTTCTTAATAAATTTCCTTTGAATGGAGTTCCAAGTTGAACGCATAATATATAATCTTTCGTTATTTTTAGAAGCTAATGTCATATGAAAATAAGTGTACAATATCTTTAAAAGAAATCCGACAAAAAGCCATTTTACAAGTTTTGCTATAATGTACCATTGTGTCCTAGTAGTTTTAATATCTTGCAGCCATGTAATACTAGAGATCTAAAACATATATTTTCATACTGCAAATTCATTGAATGTAATTAATTTTGTTAAAAAGATGCTGTTACGTACATCTAATTTTTTAATAAAAGGCATCAAATTAAATGATTTAAAGCATGGTGTGTCCAATAAATGAAACATAGCTAGTTTTATTTTTTTTAAATTCCGTAACTTTCCAAACAAGCCCAGAGGAATTATTTTAGAGAATATAAGATCAAAAAATAACTTTAATTGCTTCTTGTTAACCTGATATTCGCATTCTGACTTTACTTCACTAGATTCTTGTTTCTGGGTTAAATGCTTCAGAACACTAAAATAATGGAATTTTGTATGTCTCTTTTTAAATTGCTCTAAAATCGGAGAAACAAGTGGAATAGAACCTTCATAATCAGCAACGATATTATTTGTCATAGTTCTTTCTACAATAAACTGATATATTTCTTTTCCAGTCTCAGCCTTATTGAAAAGACATTCTTTCAAACTTGTATAACTTTTATAACTTGGTAAACATGAAGATGTATTATACAAAGAAATAGTTAATTCTTTCTTCATATACTGTAAATTATGATACACATTTTCTTTAGGAAACATTTTCCTTTTTTCTGTTTTAGTCTTAGTTCTTATTTGAGTTGAATCTAGAATAATAATTTATTACTATTGATCCATATTATGACATTTCTAACTTTTAATTATATTGAATTTACGCAAGTTTAGGTATACTTAATGACATAAATGACACAAAATTATGAAAGCTTATTTGAAATATCATAAATATGATATTTAGTATGTAATACATACGATTCTTTGCACTTCGTGTAGTAAAATGATCCATCGCTTGTATTTTATAATTAAAACGTCAGTATTGCTTACGTCAGTAAACTGCCGATATTTCTTAATACAAGGGAAGTCCAAATATCAAACACTGGTATCAAGGTATACAAATTGCTTGATTAAAATTAAGAAAATCCCTACATGTATATGCGCATTAACTCCTCGCCGATGAGATACCGGCAACACGTGCTTGACATTACAGGCGAAGAGTAGAAGACAAGACAGGCAATAGTTTTTCGCCTGGAGGTCACTTGACGTCCTTACCATTTTTATGTCACATGCGACATTATCGATTCGATATAGTAGCTTGAATTAAAATTAAAGCTAAAGTCTTCTAAGACATTACAAATAAAATATGGAAGGGATATTCTATAATCGCAAAGGAAGTACTGAATCGTATACTTATATATACATACTACTCAGAAAATAGCAACACAATCTATAAATAACTTAAACAGACAATTTAAGGTCATGAAAAGAGAAAGAAAAGCAACTAACTTACATGCGTACACATTACATGATGTCTTCCGATATTTTACAATACCTCAGGGTGTTCCATGATGAGTGTTAATAACTTACTTGTTGCCTAATAGAAGAAAAAAGAATTTGAAATGATATGTTATAAAAGATTATATATTATGTCGGAGTTTATGTCACGTAAAATAACAAAATAAAAAAGGAATTTGAGGTGAAAAATAAAAAAGAAAACTTTATTTTTTTTCTAACATCAATACACTTTACAATCTACTTCCGAACTCTAGGCGTGACATGACGTCTGATTTTACTTTCGATCGGATCCGATTACTTTCTTTTGTCATCCCTCAACATCCCCACCGTCCATGCATTTGCTAGGCGTCCGCGATCGTTGCCACGTAGCGTTGCCACGTGCTCTTTCTTCTAGACCCTTCGGTGGAAGGACCGTTGGGATGTTGATGGTTCATTAGGCACTTCAGCGATATACATTGTCGCCGAGCGCCGCCACATCTTTATCTCTATCGTCAGTCCGTCGGATTTGAAGTATGCCGATCGTGACATTTACATTAGAATTAGGGTTAGGGGCGTGAAACAAATCTTCATTTGTATTACACATTGTCGTTACGCAATAGAGAAGATATTGACTAGTTCAAATACGATTGTTACAGAATTTGACAAGTAACCGTGGTAATTAGATACTCGACAAGCTAATGACAATGATCCTAGGTTCAATAACGAATCCGCGGTCAACGGGATGATAGATGTACGTGCTCACAAACTCTAAGTCGGACTCTTTGTTAATAAAACGCGTAATATTCACTGATCGTAAGGCATTACTGTTTTCATCGATGAGATCGCAAGAAAAGAAAGAATTTCCGTCCCGATGATGCCACAGAGGAAAACTATGATGGGATGTGTCTAAGGACACGAGATCAGCGGATTCGTCGAGGATAGCCTTCGTTCAGAAAGTGAGGGAAATTGACGGAAATTGGCGTTGCTGCTAGTTGGTCAATCTCCATATCGGTGGTTAGAAAAAGATGCTAGCCGCCCTCGAGGGAAAGTTGCTAGTGGGAGATGCCGTTTGTTGAAAAATAGGTCTCCCCTATCTTCCCGTAGTTGAGACAAAGACTGTTTGTCTGTTTGGAGGACTTTAGTTAACTAAATTTTAAGATTTATAACGGGCCCTCAGGCTAGCTGAATATGTACTGCGGAGACGCATCGACATTTGGCAATCATCTTACTCGAAGAATAGGGGCCGCGT
>NT_176785.1:69404-73662 GCF_000188095.3 Bombus impatiens | reverse complement strand
ACTGACTGTCGCCTCGAGCCCAAGCTCATTATCACAAATCTCGAATAATTACAATCGGATTAAATAACTACAATTGTTTAATGACAGTTATAGTAGACTCTAGATTACAATGTTGCGGGATTATCCAAAATTCCAGAGGCTCCGGTGTTCTTTCATCTCCGACACATATATACCTTTTTAGGGGGCACGTTAGTGTGTAAGCGCCTGATATAAGATGCAAACGCCTCTATCCACTAGAAACCCCTCCTCATTCTCCTCTTCATTGGTACTGTGTAAGCAACCCACTATCTCACGGCATTACTTCGGGTTGGTCTCATTATGCACCCTGTTCAATCTCTTCTTCTTCTTCTCCTTCTCTCGATCTCCTTCTCCTTGCTTTGCCTCGCCTTTATTATCTTATAACAGACCCCCTTGGAACCCCTTCCAATATTCCTCTTCGTTGGCAACCACTTCCACAATGGCAGTTGTTAGTGTCTCTCCTACTCTGTTTTCTATGGTACGTTCCATTAGGATTTATCCATCTAGGACATTTCAATAAGATATGCTCCGCGTCATTCCCCTCCTCATTACAGTCCCACCATCTTGAGTAGGTCTCCTTCCTAATAGTTTTCCTATATACATTAAATGTACCATGCCCGCTCAAGATCTGCATAGTACAATGGTCGATGGTCCTTTTACTATCCCTGAAGTTTACTATCCATTTTTCCCCCATCTGTTGTATGGCTCTTTTGTTACTTTTCATAGACTAACTGTACCCCTGGATTTCAGGCGTGTATTACACTGTTCTTGAGTCGGCATTGTGCCAGTGAGTACACACAGCGTTGCATGGGAGACTGTCCTATATGCGGTGGACGTTCTTATTAATGTTGATCTTTGGGCACTCTTCAAAATATTTTTATTTCTATGTATCGTTAGGGCTTTGGCCCATTCTGGTGCAGCGTACAGGAGCATCAGCCTAACCACAGACTCTTTCCAGATGTTGGATAAATCTTCTGCTATTGCCTACATGAACCCCTAGATATTTAATATCCTGTTTAGTTTTTAGTACTAACTTTCCGATATTGATCTCCATTCTTTTTTATATTCCCTTTCCCGTAAGGAATATCACTTCCGTCTTCTCCTGAATCAGCTTTAATCCAGTATCGGAGCACTATCCACCCATCACTCTTATGGTTTCTTTTACTCTTTACTCAATCTCCTCCTGTTTTCTTACCACCATTATAAGTGCGAAATCATCGACGAAGGCTACCGCCATCAAGTCCTTATGTTTTTGTATTTGGCACAGCGTAAACCATATTTCACAGGATTGGTCCAAGGTTAGATCTCCGCGGAACTCCGGTATAGACCTTCTTTCTTATTTTCTCGTTCCTATTGTGAACTATAATCTCTCTATATTTTAAATAGTTACCGAGAAGTGTCTTCATTTGCCTGGTCAACCCTCTCTCCTCTGCCTCTCGCAGGATCTTATACCAACTAAGAATGTTAAACGCATTTTTTATATCAAAGGCTAGCCTTGCGAGGAACTTCTTTTCCCGTTTTTCTCAAACGCGTATTCCTTGTTGACTCTAATTGGCACAATCCCATTTTTCCCCAATTGACTTTGCGTTGAAGACTCCCGCGATCATTCTTCTTGCTACTCTAATTATGCTTTTCATCTCGTTCACATATGCGTTAAATTGTTCCAGACTGACGTTCAGGGTTAGGTTGAGGTTAGGTTATAACCTAATCTCTAACAGTATACATTAAGTTGTCTGAAAAGTGCCTTTCTTTTACAGACACGTCTTTTACAACGATGCATCTTTATACAAACATGAAATCTAATCTGTCGAACGTTGTGATCTTTATTTTGATAGAACAAAATGGATCATACGTAATTCGATAAAATAATATAAAACGGAAAATGTTGTGCATCCATTATTTCCTTATAAAACGGAAGAAACTTTTCGGACGACCTAATATCTCCAACTCTTATGCCAATCATACCATTCCTAACCTCCTTAGTCACCTCATCCGCGTGACTTCCGTTAAATAATGTGACTCAAAGCGAGGCATCACCTTTATCATCCTGCTGTACGTCTGCTGCCTCCACCCTACTTTCGCAGGTATACTCATATAGCAGTCTTATGCTAGCCTACATCTATTTAGATTTATCTCTAGAGCTTTTATCCTTTTGTATCTCCTATTAGTGATCTTATAAACGGGCAGGCCAACGAACCTGTCACGTACCTTATATACGTACCTCCCTCCTTGGCACAAATTGCGCATCTCGGCTCGCTGGTGCAGGTCTGTGTCACGACGGGCATACTTCAAATCCGATGGACTGACGATGGAGATAAAGATGTGGCGGCGCTCGGCGACAATGTATATCGCTGAAGTGCCTAATGAACCATCAACATCCCAACGGTCCTTTCACCGAAGGTTCTAGAAGAAAGAGCACGTGGCAATGGTCGCGGACGCCTAGTAAATGCATGGACGGCGGGGATGTTGAGGGATGACAAAAGAAAGTAATCGGATCCGATCGAAAGTCAAATTGTAAGAGTTTCAGTCTTGGAAAGTAACGCCTAGAGTTCAGAAGTGGATTGTTGTTAGAAAAAAATAAAGTTTCTTTTTTTTTATTTTTCACCTCAAATTTCTTTTTTTTATTTTGTTATTTTACGTAACATCTGCATCGTGTGCTTCCTGCTTCCGCATTTCGTGCACTGCTCTTTGCCTGGACTTATTACCGAGCATCTCGATGCGTTATGAGGTGCTATAGATGCCCTAACATATCGCATCTATAGCACCTCTGTATATTCGGCAGAATTCTGGCTGTAGCTATTGTCACGACCGGCATACTTCAAATCCGACGGACTGACGATAGAGATAAAGATGTGGCGGCACTCGGCGACAATGTATATCGCTGAAGTGCCTAATGAACCATCAATATCCTAACGGTCCTTCCACCGAAGGTTCTAGAAGAAAGAGCACGTGGCAACGATCGCGGACGCCTAGTAAATGCATGGACGGTGGGGATGTTGAGGGATGACAAAAGAAAGTAATCGGATCCGATCGAAAGTAAAATCATAAGAGTCAGTCTTAGAAAGTCACGCCTAGGGTTCGGAAGTAGATTGTAAAGTGTATTGATGTTAGAAAAAAAATAAAGTTTTCTTTTTTTATTTTTTACCTCAAATTCCTTTTTTATTTTGTTATTTTACGTGACACTATCGTCAGCGGCGTCCTCATTTTAATAACGGCATTCTTCTGAGACCCGACCTTGCGCCTTTAGATTACCATTTATTTCGTTCTATGCAGAACTCCTTAAATGGTAAAGTTTTTAATGACGCTGACGATATAAAACACATTTAATTTAGTTTTTTTGCTGGCAAAAATCAGAAGTTTTATGAACTTGGAATTATGAAACTGCCTGATAGATGGCAAAAGGTCATCGATAAAAACGGATAATATCTAATTGAATAAAGTTATATTTTTAAGCAAAAATTTTGAATTATTATTCTGTGGCGGCACGCGCCACGGAACTTCCCAACGGTTTCGCGATATAAAGTGCTACGTTGTCAAAGCGCAACACCGACGTGCCCAATGTGCCATCGATATGCCTACGTTTCTTCCGCCGAATTCTCGGAAGAGCACACACGCGTCAGCCGTCGCGGTACATCTAATGAACGCATGCTAGTGGGGATATCGATGGGCAACGAAGGGAAGAATTCGTTCGATCTGGAACAAAAGGACGTCTTGAGCCGTGAAATAAATAAGTCCTCAATGCCATTGCGTAGCAAACGCACCGATTGAACTCTTAGTGTTAATTGTTAATTGTCACCAGTTATTTGTTGATCGTATCTTTTAATTGTTATTTGTTGACTCTGTCTGTTAAATTGTTTGTTAAGGGGGGGAAGGTTTAAAAATTTTTTTTTTATTTTTTTAATTGAATGCATAACATCTTAAGAATATTGCGTCAAAATTTCAAGTTGATTGGAGCAAAATTGACGAAGTTACGAGTATTTTTATACATGTCGGATGATATTATCTATCCGACCCGAGCGTGCTATTGTTACTTCGCAGACAATTTTTTTCTCTATATAATACCTAATCTTACTCCTAGATTTATTTATAGTACTTAACGACTTAAGTACAAACCTCTTTATATCTGTACTGTATATTTTGTCAGTGTAGAGTAAAAAATTTAGTGTAGGAGTAAATATTCCATTTTCATTAAGTTTTGTGTTAAATTATTACTAAAATGCCTAAAAAAGTTACTAAGTTT
>NT_176785.1:64776-69338 GCF_000188095.3 Bombus impatiens | reverse complement strand
AGTTACTAGATCTGATAGACAATCAACTGGTTCGAGATTATATCGACCTAGAAAAATTGTACCTCCGCATAAACGTAAATACGAAGGCACTTCAACAAGTAGCGCGTCAACGAAGAAAATAAAAATGACCGTTGAAGATCAGGTTACGAAGGATCGTGAAAAATATTATAGGATGATTTATTTTTTATTAGTCTTTTCAACAATTGCTACGCTAGTAAAGAGGTAAGCCGATAAAATTCGCTTATGAACGTTGTATACCAGATTTTTTAGTGTTCAAAACTTTAAAGCGTTTTCCCCACAATTCACGTTTTCAAAGTCGGTGCCCCTGATAACTTCAAAACTGCTACACCGATACTTTTGAAATTTTGAACACTATTTCTGTACATAATTTACGAGGTAACGCTGCAGAGTTTTTTCAAATTTGTTAATTATTTTTATTTTACAATAACAAATTAGCCGCAAATTTTCGCACAAAATCGCGTTTTTCCCTTCAAAATGTTACAAAAAAGTGAAAAATTGAAATTTCGAAAAACCCTTACAGCATTACCTGGGGAAAACTATTACCTAACGAATGAACTTTAACTTTTTGATTTCAGATGATCCAGCATCAAGTTCTGAGGGGCACCGCAATTATACTTTTTTCCAAGACACGTCCGAATAATTGCTGCCATTGCCGTATTTTTTAATATTTCTCCGTAAAAATTTTATACAATATTCTTCGAATGTCGTACTTTAATGTACTATTGGTTTTAAAAAAGACATTTTAACTGTGTCGTCACAAAAAATTCACAAAAACATGCCTTTTTTTGTACGAATTAACCTTACCCCCCCCCCCCTTAATATTGTTGTTCATTAAACATCAAGAGTAGTTCCTTAAACGCACTATCACCTACTAACCACCTCAATTCTTATTTGTATTAACTATAGTTGCCAACTCAATATGATATATGCCTGGTAATATATGTATAGAAATTTTGGACTGCAGGTTGTGCAATTCTTAAATTCATATCATTATTCAAATAGTAGTATTGAGAAATATTGATAGTTTTATCGCATTCTAAATATATAATAATATTTTGGAATATTAATATTTGGAACCGCGGTTCCAGTTAAATATATCAAAAATTGATACTATTTGTCGACAACATTCCTATACTGCTATGAAATCTTGTGTTTTATCTTAACTCAATACATTCTTTATGGATTATAGAATTTTGTATGAAAATAAGCGTCGAGAAAATGTAAACCAATTAAATGTATTTTGAGTTTCAAATCTTTTACAACATTTGAAATTTGGTATAACTTACTTTGAAACTCATGGTGCTTTATTTGAATCAATGCGATCAGTTTCAAAGATTTTTTTGTAAAATTAATATCTTTATTGGTGTTGCTTTTTTTTTTAAATAATAATTATGCTGTAGTGAATTCAAAACATAAATCTCAGAGTTGGAACACGTTATAATTGGAATATTAGTATTCAAGTACTTATAAATAGGATAAATATTACGTAACGCTATAATTAATCAATTAAAAGAAATATCATACAAATTAAATTGGTACCTATAGAATTATGGCTGTAGCTCAGAAGAAAGCCGAAAGAAACAAATACATGTAGTATGTAACATAAGATATTTAACACCTTCCCGTACTTTAGCGAGTCAGACTCGCGATGAAGATTTTGGCTAAAACATGAATATCGCGAGTCTGACTCGCGACCAGATACTTGGGCCAAACATAAACATAACAAGTCGAGCTCGCGGACTGTTTTTTTGCTCGTTATGATCGTGACTGAATGTTAGTTTCTGTTTACGAGCACCAGTATGGTCTGTTTTGTCGAACTAAATGGCGCGGGAGGACGTTAAAGAGAAAACAAACCTAATTAGGACCTAAACGAAAAATCTTTTGTAAGAAATGTAATAGTTTTAAATAAAGCTATACAACAAATTACATAATAACTATACAATAACTCTATAATAATTCGCAATATCAAAATAATCGTATTTGATATTGTTTAATTATTATTTCAAGTATTAATATTTTACAAAAAGTATATAAAAGTTTATCAATTAGGCTATAAACAGGTAAAAAGCACTATAACTTTTAAAGGACAGGCTGCAAAAATAATAAATCGCAATTTTTTAGCGCAATTTAGTAACATCATTCAGTTTGCATGATATAAAAGTATATAAATAAAATATTAAACTACGACTATTATTAATTTCTGCTTTTTCTCATATTATAATAAATACGTGAAAAAAATAAATGTACTTCAATAGAAACCTTCAGGTTTATCGTTGACAGATACGTTAACTACAGAAAAATGAAAACAAAACATATATACAATAAATGTAGTTATTTACATCTGCTAAAAGTTTCGAGTAATTTATTATCCGATGTTGAAGTGGGTCTCATTTCTAGGAAAACTCTACATCTTCCCTAAAAACGTTTAGTTTTTGGCACAATGATTCTCTTTACAGCGGCTTCTTTGGTTTCTATTATAGTACCGCCGACATACAGACAATGTCGACGATAAAGCGCAAATGTCGACAAGCCGAAAGGGTCGGAAAACTTCAATAGGGCTAATGGCCATCAATATATTTCGGCACCGCAGCCGTTGATCGTCTGTTAGCCACCGGAAAGTCAAGAGTCGTTAATCGAGAGTTGTCATATCACACTACTGCATTAAGTTCATCCGCTGTAATATATCCATCTATCATTAAATTATTATATAGGATAGAAACCACTGTAAATTCTAATTTCTAATATTTCTGTTAAGGAAATCCTATAATACATTCATTCATGCGTTTGCCCTCTCTATTCTGAGATATAAAACCTCAACAATTTTTTAAGCTAAAGATACTGATAATAAGGCACTTGAACAAGTTGCTATTATTAAATGTCAGGATACTAAAGATATTACATCAAAGAATATTCTAGGCTCGTTTATAAAAAAATTAAAAGTTGTTCAGTTTGCTGATTAATAGCAAGAGACTAGTTTAATAGCAAGCCATTCAATTGCTTTACCTCAAAAAGAAAAAGAGAAACAGCGGGTGAATGTCTATGTCTATTTACTAAAAAAGAGGCTTAAGTAAAATTAAAATAGATGGCGAGAGATTTGTTGATTATATTAAAGATTTATCAAAAAAAAAAAAAAAAAATACGAAAAATAGTCCAGCTAATTCAACTAGCAGATAAGGTAAACGTACACGTGAATCTCAAAGTGTGTAAATAAGTTGATTTTCATTTCTGAAGGCAGTCAAATTGTTAGACAGAAAAATGGAGACATTTTTTATATACCACATACATATGTAGTATATAAAAAGTGTTTCCATCATTACCAAAGACAAAAACATCACATTATGCATTATAAGAGATTTCGTAATAAACATCAAATGTCTATGAATATTCCGTAATGCATCCAATTTGCAAACATTGTAATTCTGAATGTCTTATTTGAGTTTCAAATGTAATTCGTATTAATCAAATATGGCGCGCTTTTCGCGTTAGTTTAATGTCCCTGAGCAATAGGCAAGAAGCGTACTGCGTGGAACGTGTTCACACCTGTTTGCGATAGCGTTCCTTTTGGAAAATAATACAGGTTATTGGGAAAAATGTGAAATAATATTATTATCGTAGAAAATTCGTGAAATTGTAGCGAGATGTTAAAGATATTTTGATTTTTAACTTAAATTGAACTTCAGAGAATCTAGGTTAGTGTTAAACAATGAAACGAGATCCGTTTAAATTGTTTGATATAAAAACATAACTAAATATATTCGAAATAAAAAGGAATGGTGAACCTTGTTTATCTTCACCTTCGTCTATCTTCTTAGTACTCTTAATAAATAAAAATTATTTGTAATTTTGTTATTAATGGCGTTAATATTACGAGTTATTTGTTAGGAATGTATATAGAATAAATAAATATTATGAGGTAATATATATGTCGGAGATGAAAGGAAAACCGGAGCCTTCCCTTTGCAATTTTGAGGAAGCCTTCTAATGCTTTAGCCTAGATTTTATCACAACTGTAATTAAGCAATTGTCATTTGTAATTGTTTGATATTCGTGAAAGCGAAAGTGGGTTCGAGGTGACAACTGGTCGCCGAACGTAGCCACGGTCACGGGATAAACGTTTTGCCTGACGAAGGTGTGGACCGGTTGTATTGTTCTCCCTAGAAATCACATAGAATTGTACTTTAGAGATGTCGATATAATGGGACACACGTTGTATTAGGAATCAATCTCCAGACAGAAACTGCCTAGCAACGGCGTTTGGGTCTTTCTCGAGGTTTCCAAAGAGTATACAACAAACTTTTGACAGAAATTGCCTAGCAACAACGATTGGAACCTTCTCGATGCCTCCAGCGAGCATATAACAAACAAATGCAGTCGTATAGCGAAAAAGATTTTCATCAGATATTCATTCGTGTGATCGCCTTAGAAAGTGATACATCGAGCAATTTACCGAGTGTCTCAGCAATCGTATTTTTATGTTTAAAATTATTCTACGCATAGCAGAGAGTTATCCCGTTGACCGTGGATTCGTTTGAACCCCGGAA
>NT_176785.1:57919-64428 GCF_000188095.3 Bombus impatiens | reverse complement strand
TATTGTTCGTTAAACTTATTATTCTTTAATCTAATTATTAGTTAAACTTATCGTTTGTTAATCTCATCATTTATTAAACTCATTATTCATAATATTTTGTAAAATCTTGTTTATTCGCGTAAATATATTCTCTGTTTCGTAAAACAATGGCTAATTCAAACGAAGAATCATTACGCGCCTTAAATCCTAATGATAACCCGACATATATATAGAATAAATAAATATTATGAGATATTAATATAGAACACTAAATAAATATTATGAATCATATATTAGAAAAAAGAAACGAACGTATAAATAATGCCTATATTAGAACAAATCAACTGTTACCATATTTATGTTAAAAGCAATCGTATTGACCATCAAGCACCGTGACATGCTTTCGAATTTCATGGTATTTCTCTAATGTCTTTAGTTTTTCCTTGCAATCAAATAATAATGTTCACAAAAGGAGACTAAAGCATTAAAATAAACATATAAAAAGAATACATTATATCAAAATGAAGCAATTGAGGTTAAGTTGCTTCTGAAAACTCATTGTACGAGCTGACTACAAAAAAAATAATCGAAGGGAGAAAGGTAATTTAAAAATAAATTATGTTAAGTTATTGAACAGCAACGTACGTAAATCAAACGAAGTGGGGAAATGAGACCGAAAACGTAGCAAGAAAAGGGCAGCTGAACAATAGCAGCTACGATTTTCATAAATAGAATAGAATATAAATAGAGAAATAGAGTAATGCGAAAGTTCGCTGGTAGATCAACAAAATATGTTTTTAACAGTTGGATATTATGTTCGAAGCAAAAAATAAGAGTTAGACTGAACGCGGAAATACCCAGAGAAATTAAATACGTGTGAGCTAATATACCTTAGACGAACTAAATAAAAATAAAATATCGTAAAATTATTATAAGTATAAAATTTGACGTTTTTTATCGAATTATATTTTATTAATGATTATATTTCGATGTATCAAAGAAGAGAAAAAGAAAGAAAAAAATATAGCATTTAGATTATCAAGGGAAAAATTAAAAAATTGATCGCATGTACTTGGATGTCAAACAAAATTATCTTTACAGACATACAATCTGAAAAGAATAAGCGGTCTGAAATTATTGATTGATGAAAATAAATATTAAAAAAGAAGTGGCACCCGGCTATTGCTCAAAATTAAAACAATGAAAGAGACAAAATAATGTCTTTTACTCACAAATATGAAACACACATTCAGATATTTTTATGTAATTGATATAATTACCAAATTTATAGATAAGTAACGTTTAAAAATGCCATAATCGGACACTCGTGTTAATTAAAAATTGTGAGAATGATAATTAAACTTTGTGAATACTGTAGGCATCCGATTACAGCATTTTTAGACGTTACTTATCTATGATTGAACTTATTTTATACGAAAACTTAACTGCTGTTAATCAAATCTTTAAATATTCTAAAATGCAATGTAACACACACGTATATACCGTTGGTGTAACCGCGTAGTTATATGTGACGTGTAACCAGAGGGGTATTTTTACAGCAGATTTTTATTCCTGGTAACATTACCACATTCGTTTGTGACTGTACCAATTTTACTAGTTAGATTGAATACAATTTCTACTGTAATTTTGCTGTAAATCGTAGAAGGCGTAAAATATACTCTGATTTGTTATACGATTAATATCTCAGAACACGAGGCATGAAGTTCCATAAAATGCAAGATCTATGCTCTATGCTCTGTGTTATAAGCTTATTCCTGTAACGAAGTATCACGGGCGCTTGATGAGGTTCGAAAATGTCAGCGGGCGCCACTAGAGCGGGACACCGGACGCGCTTCCTCTGCGGCCCAAAATTAGACGGAAAATCGTTGATTCTCGTTGATTTTCGGATGGGGACCGAAGGAACGCGATAGGAGAGGGGGGCACTAGAGATAATACACTTGTTTCAGTTGCGGACGCGCACTATGTCAGGCAGCCGCCGAACAGTGATGTGCTTTACCAGTGCTTAGCGTACATTATAATAGATTATTGAATGTCGTGTGAACACCGGCTAAAAAGATGAAAGAAGTTACCTGAGGTACGTTTGAAGACATACACACACCATACAGCTACAGGTAAGAGCATTCTGATTTGCATTACGAAAAGTGGTCTTCTATAATGCTGTTGTTCCCTCTACTGATTTTGATTGTCAAGCTAATTCTTAGCGATTTTGGAACGTACGTGGCGGCGGTATGCTCTCGCAAAAGACGAATATATGTATTTAGGACAAATTTACACTGTTTCACTTTGCCAGAACACAATAAATGATTCATTTATTGTGAAAAACGGTGCTTTTACCGTAGGATAGAACCTATTTCATTGTATGCTTCGACGAGGAAGTTCATGCTTTTCTATACAAGATAAACAAATATGAGAAAAACAAAATTGCGCAATAATTAAACTTAATTGCCTGAAAACAAGACATTGATTGCTTATTATACTGTATTTAAGAGAAGGAAGCCATTATCTTCCGTTTGAAATGATAATGGATTAGTGAAATGATGCAATTTATTCTCTATATATAATAGCTTTTTAGATTTAATATTAAATTTACTTTCTCTGGAATAATATTTTTGTTATAATAAAACCTAAATTTCATTTTAAGAATAATTTCAATAGTTGATAAGCTGCGAATAATGTATGTGACGTGATGTAACTGTTTTGTCTTTTCAATTAGAAGAATTTTTGCACAGTTGCTAGATATTGCAAAAGGATAAGTATAATCATGGAAAATTCATAAGCGCAATCAACATAACTCGAATTTTATAATAATAATGTGTTTGGTCACATTTTCAGAAATTAATTGTATTGAAAAATAATATATTTTCGTATTCTTGTTTCTTTCATTTTTCTGTGATATTTTTATATTTTACTATAATTGCATCTTAATAATGAGCCAATTTAATATCTTTATTATAATTATAATCTTTATTATAATTTTTCCTGGGCATCTTACGGGTATGATGCTTACGAATATATTTTATGTTTCTATGTTGTGTTTTCAGGGCTTCTACTGATAATTTTCTGTAATAGAAACTACTGAATTCGATACAATGTCCATTGAGATAATAATTTATGCATTGTTATCGGCATAATATATCAACTATAATGTAATGCATATAAGCTGTTTGTTTTTTCATTATTTCTCTTTATTCGATATTATTTATCCTTTTTCCAGAGGATATAATTTTGAAATAATGCTCAGTTTAAATATCAGCTCGTAATTTATACTTATTATGGGTGAATTTATTGTAGCGTTATTAAAAGATCTGCGTTGGTATTCGCGTTATTTGTACATCTAAATCCTTGTTTTGGCATGCCGACTAGTAAGCTCATTTGTCCTCTAAACTATATTTGTATTCTTTTTTTGTTTTGACGAAGACTTTTTATGGTCGTTACGTCTTGTCAAGGTAACCTGAAGGGTATGCGAAGTATGTTTTCAAAACATTTTATCCAAGGGTAAAGAGACGATGATCCGTATTTGTACATATTTTTTATCTTGTGTCTTGTTAGCAACAGTAGCTTTATTTAATTCTTCGGCATGCCATCGCAAATGTAACGTACTTTTTGAGGGTCAACACTGCTGAGAGTCAAATTTGATATTGACTGACTTCATTGGCCCTACATAATAAACACCCTTGAGCTGCTGGCATCTACGTTTTTTTCCTGTGGCTAGCACAGTTACCTACCTTACCACGGACAAATTTGTTCCGGGGTTGATGCGTACTACGAGCTCTAGACACCACTTAATACGTGACGACATATTGTCGAGATTCGGAAATGCCATGTCTGAAATAACCTGCAACCCCTCCGCATTTAACCTTTCAACTTTAGTTCTATATCCTAAAAGATTGCGTATCGGGATAGCTTCAACTGGCACTAAGTTATTGGGTAATGGGGACCAGTTCCTGAATTCGTGTTCCTCGTTTTGAGCGAGTTTCTTCCAGTCATAAATTGACTGGTCGCATAGGGCGACACGTAGCATACGTAGGCATTGTACGTACAATACGTTGTTATATTCTTATTTTACCAATTCTGGTAATTCTTTAACAAATATAAGTTTGATTGGTCTACATAATAATGTAGGGATATTTCATATGTAAAGTATTTCATTTACTTGATAATATTTTTATTATCATTGTTTATCGTATGTAGCGAAAGAGTAGTGGATATAGACATAAATTCATCACTTGCAGAACTATCTGTGAACTTTTGCTTATACCTGAAGTTCTATTAAAGCTACACTTGATCAACAACAAGCCATTGTTAAATTTAATATCACTCGGCAAAAGAGATTGTTTATATTCTTTGGTGGCGTAGTAGACGGGAAAAGTTTGAGAATACAGCAAATTAACTGCGTTACGTAAAATTTCGTTTGCACGGGAGAAACGCTTTTAGTCGTAGGGTTTTTCACTCCATTTGCTAATTTAGTTGCAAAATTCAATTCTTCGACGAATCAAAGTTATTGGGAGCAAATTCAGAAAACTTAAGATACAATATTATTAACTCTATAGTACTCTATTTTAAATTTTTTGGATTTATTGCCACATTCTGCGAAAAGCTTTTGTTCATATTGCATCCTTACTTGGTCTAGCTTGAATTATGTTAAGATATATTATAGCAAATTTGCTTAATACAATTTTTGATGGAAACCATGTTGAATTTCGTCGTATCTTTTCTTAATTTTGCAATGAATAAAATTCGATGTTTCTTTAATATTCTTTTTAATTCGATCAAGAGACAGTCAAATTTAAGCTTTCTTCAATAAATGTTCGTATGGCAATAATTTTGTTTGTGGAACATTTCCATACTTCAAAGCACTGCCTATATGTACTAGAGTGACACTGGCCTACGATAATTACATTTAAAGAATAGAAAAAGATTGATAGATAAAAATAAATATATCTTTTTCAGTTTTTCTTTTCAGTCATTTCGTCGATGTTTATTTCACAGTAATACTTACAACTTATAGATTGACAACTTATGTATTAAATGAAGAATATAATATCAAATTTCCAAATATTGATAATCTAATGCTTGATGAATCATAAAAGTTATTTGATTGATAGTGTCCTTATATGTTTTCATTGATTCTTCGGTTTCACATATTTTATCGATACAATCTTGTAATCAAATTTTTATCGTGTGCGAAGAACCAGATATAACTTCCGATTTGTCCGAAAGCCACAATTGCATGCATCTGTCTAAAATTCGTAATGGGTGGACTCGCATAGCTGGTGAGATATTCGCGTAAAACGGCCGGTACCGCTACAGTGTATTTTTGCCCATAGTTGCGCGTTCGTGGCAGCGTGTGCGTCAGTATTGGTGATTGACAACTTACGTTTTTTTTTATCACCATACGTACAAATTAAAAAATTAATATATAATACATGTATCAGAATGTACAATAACAGAGAATATTCAAAAATACTATATTATAAGTACTGTATAATAAATACGACAGAATAAATATAAATATTCTAGTAAAAATGAATTTAGGAAAAATAATGTGTTTGACTATTCTTCTAAAACTGAAGGGGATATTTGCGGTGAAAGCGATGAGAGATATCGTATCAGCAATTAAGAATAAAGAGATCGAATGTTTAGAGTAACATGCGCCTTATCGCTTCGTAAAAGCATGGGTGGCAGCTTTAAAAGACTACGCCAAAGATCTCGACGCTGAGAACGCGAACGATTTCAATATATTCTTTTTCAATTTATGCAGATTTGTGCACTTAAATTTAACATTACTACAAAGTTTAATATGCCACAAATTGATATACACAGAATTTCGGGGATACCTTTTAGTACCTTTCTTAAAATTCAATTCAAAGCTGATAAACATTTATGATAAACAATTGGGACAAATTGTTAATATTATACAAAAATTATTTATCAGTTTCAAAGGCATAATAATACTATACACAATTTATAAAAATCAAATGAAATACATAAATATTTATGTAATGGCACATGAAGTTCACCGAAAATTGCAATAAATTTCTAGCATCATTTTTTGTAACAAATTCGAAAATTCAGCAAAAATGACGAATAGTCGCTTGGAATAGTCTGCAGCTCTTTCAACAAGCCGTTATAGATGATGTTCCAGAGGAATGGTCCGAAAATAGATCCCTGTGGGACTCTACCAAATACACTTCTCTTTATTGTTCCACTTTTATTTTGTATAATTATTTTTCTATCTTCTAAATAGCAATTGAGGAGTCTTTTCTCTTTCTCCAGCCCCCTGGAGGTTCTTATTCCAACTAAGAGTACTAAACGCGTTTTTAATGTCGTTCGCTACAAGCACGCATATCATATTTTTTCTTCCACAAGTTTCCGCGAGCTCGTCGGCCCGGCACGAAGCGTCGACAGTATTCTTTTTTCCTCTAAATTCATACTGATTGATTTGGAAGCGGTCGAGGCCTATACTCCTCTCGATCAGGGCCTTAAACGTGTGCTCCCAGACTTTACTG
>NT_176785.1:46930-57617 GCF_000188095.3 Bombus impatiens | reverse complement strand
GCTGGGAGCACGTTGATCGGCCGAAATGAGAATGGGAGTGCAGGATATTTTCCCGGTTTCGGAATGAGAACCACCCTCGCCACTTTCCATATCGCTGGCATCTTTCCTCGTCTGTTAACTGCGATTAATACTCTTAGTAATCTCTCCGTTCTCTCCCTTACGCTATTAATTTTATTACAGTCTCTGGTATGGTAGAGTGATACGGTCCCAGCCGTCCACTCCAGCTTTATTGGGATTTATCTTTTTAATAGCTACTAGCAGATCATCCTCCATGATTAACGTATTATCTTCGCCGTCATCGCCGTTATATCCATCATTTGCTATTCTTATTCGCTCAGTCGGCTTCGTTTGAAAGAGTTTGTTTATTTATATCGGAAAATTCAAACTCGTTTTCATTCGACATTGCGACATAGCGGCGACATTGTTTTGCCCAGAGTTTATTTGTCCTTACATTACTTGTAATCTAACGGTCTTGATACTCTGAGGCAAAACAACAACATGATTTGAAATGTCCTCTGACTCATACAAACACATCAGGATCACCGAGGTCTTGTCGAGCTAATTTATTCCTAACCTCGTAGATTCTCCCACGCCACCGCGCCCTGATATGAATGAAAAAATCAAGGCACTTCTCTGAGCCTTACAGAGTTTTTAGCCTTACTTAGCGCATCCACCCACACTGGGGAGGCGTATAGCACGACCCCGACTCATACCTGGTAATACAGCATCCTACAGGCGTTGTAGGGGCCGTTTACATTCGGCAGGAGCCTTCTGGTGACCCCTACAATAGCATCCGCTCTAGCACAAACTAGCTCTATGTGGTCGAAAAAATTTTTTTGGAGTCCAACACCACGCCTGGGTACTTGGCCTTCCTTGCCAAAGTTATATTAAAACTTCTGGAAACTCTCATTCTCGTCAATAATAAGATTTCGGTTTTTTCTCTTGCTCTCTGTAGACCCGAATTTACATACTAATTGATGATCGTCTGCATGTGGAGGTTCAGGGGGTCCTCCACACTTTCCTTTTTATTCAGGCTCACCATGATAGCAAGGTCGTGCGCAAATGCAATAGCTCTCAAATTAACATAATCGTCGAAGCTGCCGAGGCTATCGTAAACTAAGTTCCATAGTAGCGGGCACATCATTGAGCCCTGAGGAACTCTAGCAAAGATTTTTCTTACGATCGGTCCGCTCGGGTTGTCGAAAACTACGAAACGATCCTTCAGATAGTTCGCGAGAACCCTCGTCAATTTGTAAAAGAGACTCCTACTCCTCGCCTCCTCCAAAATGACCTCCCACCACAAGGTATTAAACACATTTTTAACATCGATGGACTTCATAACATAGACTAGGCCCTTCCTTCTGCAAGTATCGGCAAACTTGCAGACCTGCGATATGGCATCGATGATGCTCGTCCTACTTGTCCTTGTTGTCCTCTATTTCCTCTTCATCCGAAACGCCCATGTCCTCTAATGAAAAGAGGTTCGCAATGATGCTTACGGCCTGTTTCCTCCCAAGATTCGCGTTCGGCTTACTCCTTCTCAGCCTAGCTATGACCTTCTTATATGGCAAACCCCACGGATCCCGGTCGAGAGTGGCCGTGATACCAAAACGGGACTTAACCTCAACCTTTTTTTTGTTTTTTTTGCGCGAGGAAGGAGAAATGCTATTACGCATACCCAGAGAGACCCGCGTCTCTGGGTTATGTAGGACTCGACAGGTGACATCGCCATACCCACTAAAAACCCTTTGTTCTTCTTCTTCTAGTAGAAGTTTAACGACATGCTTACTATGATATGTAGTATTGTATTGTCGTTATCATCCAGGTCAACATCATTAATGTTGTTTATCAGACAAAGTAACTATTTTATCTTGTTTAACTTAGCGTTGTCCGTTTTGTGTTCGCATACAACAGCGAATGAATAACTTTGCAATATTAATTTCGGATAGGTTGGATTGGCGACGCGTTTTACTTTTAAGCTGAAAAGACTTCAGGCTTCGTTGTGCATGGTGGCGTCCTCTCTCTAGTGACTCCACAACTTGTAGATCATCTCTTTTTCTAGATAATCTATAGAATGTTCTGTCTTTAACGTTAGAATTTTACTATATGTTAAAAACAGCTATACCAGCCTATTTTTACTATATTTGCATACAAATCATTTACGGGCATGTAAAGAAACCTGGATCCACAGATATCTATATATTAAGTAAAAGTAACATAACGTTACTATTCTATGTTGCAGTTATATTTTATATATAATAGTATTAAATAATACAATAATTTTACATTGTACGTTATAATTTCCCACTCAATAATTTTGTTACTGAACCCAATACGTGTCAAAGTCGAAGAAAGTAAGAAAACAAGAAGGTTAGAATTGCTATGTTTTGATCGCTCAATTCTAAACTACCTGAAATATGAACTCCTTCTCCCTCTTTCTTGTCATGCTTTTACACACACGTCTTATGAACGACCATATAGGATATAGTTGCACGCACAGTTCACGGTTCCCATGGTCGATTTGAAACAAGTTCCTCTTTCTTTATTAAAGCGCAGTATACATATACAAAGTTATTCATTTAATTTGGAACCCAAGCCCACAAGAACATATGAGAATGACAATATTCTAATATGTACGCTTTCTAGTGCAAACAAACGTCGCTCGCCATCTATAAGCTGCTGTTAGAAGTATAAATAGACGAAGACACACGACAGTTCGATAGTTGCCGAAGGGCTTTAGCTATTACGTCACAACAAGGAGAAAACGATCGCTGAGAAAGCGAGCTTCCCGTCTTTTCGCCCAACGATTTCATGCACGAAGCTTCGAAATTCGTTTCCCTTCCCACATTTAGCTTAATTTTTTTTTGTAATGACCAATATCGTGGATTGTGCTTACCTGATATTTAATTACAATATAATATTTTTTTATTTAAAATCCCATTCAACTGCCAAAGTTATATGAAATGTGAAAAAAGAATTACAATGAAATTGTTCGCATTCTTACAAAGCTCCAGAGTTAACATCAATTTATAGATACTTTGCGACAGTTGATTGTAGTACGAAGAGTAGATGTTATACCGTTCTCAACGTTCTCGCGAACGCGGGTGCCGAGTTAAGTGGATAACCATGTATTCAATCTCTATATTTACATGTATATGTGAATGTATGTAAGGAAAATTCTGGATCGATCACTAGATTGCTAGATGCTAACACTGGAACTATCATATCAGTAGTTACCTACTAGAACAACCTACATAGTTTTACAATTTTATAAATGCGTAAGCCATTTTTTAGCGATCATGGTCTCAGATGGATTAATAACACCAAAAATACACTCTATATAACATGCAATTCCTTTTGTATTCCCAGACTTCTGCAAGAATGCATTAAACCAATAAATATAAACCCTCGTTTGGCGAACATGATCCGAGATGGATTAACACTAGAACTACCGACGTTTGAGAGGTAGCTTTTTTTCGCGAAGAGGGGAAAATGTATTACGCATAGCCGACGACCCGCGTCGCCGGGTTATGTGGGACTCGGCTGATGGCGGTGCCATACCCACTAAAAGTCCCTCCTCTTCCAATCCTTCTTTGAGCGGACGGTTTCGTCGGCACTGTTAAATAAAACATTATTTCGGCGGAACCCCATTCAACGCGTAAACTCCTTATCTATCAAATGATTGCATTTTTTCGGAGATAGTCAAAACATCATCTTTCCCTTCTTTGAGTCGCTCCACCTTTGGCCCTTTCTTGCGCCTGTCTCGCCTTCATCACTGCATCGATCTGGAACAGCGTCCAGGTATGGTCGTTGGCTGAAACCAATGCGATTATATTATCCACTGTACGAGCATCATCCACAACATTCTCCAGAGTGCTACGCTGGACTGCCCATCTCGAACACCTCAGTAAGGCGTGCTAAGCATCATCCGGACACGCGTCGCAATCCCAACATTTTGTAGAGGATGAGGTAGTTCAAATATCAATATTATAGTCTGTGTCGTGAGCACTTTATTAAAGTGATGCCTTGGTACAACGTGCAAGGTACTGGAATATAATTAATCGGAATAAATACGCGCATGTGTCGAGAAATTTCGTATACACTTTGATGCGTCGATATGCTTACTCTTCGATTGCTAAACTCTGTCGCTCGTCAATTCGCTCGTTTATTTATACTGGTCGGGGGACAGTTGTAAAGTTTGAACTCGACTGTGTTTGACGGTTGAAAGTAACGGCGACAGTGTTTTACTCGGAATTTGATTATTGATACAATATGTGTGTCCTACGATATTGATGCTCCGAAGCAAAACAACAATGAGATCTGAATTTATTAGTATGCTGCTACAATTTGTTGACGGTTTCCTTATTTATCCTAAGCCTATACGTGTTGAAGATACTATGTCCAGTCAACAGCTGTATGGTATAGTCATTGATATTTCTCTTCTTCTTTCTGAAGGTGGCTGCGTCCTCAATCAACCTCCTTGTCCAATTGTTCGCGTTGGATCAGGTCCACTCACTTCTCCACTCGTCCACCGCTTCCTCTTCGTTAAGATGGAGCTGATTCAAGAGCACTTCTGGATCGCTGAGGTCTGGTCGAACTAGTTTCTTCCTAACCTCGTAGATTTTTCCTCGCCACCGCGCCCTGATATGGATGGGCATGCTCTCCGTCAACACGCACAACTCCGTATGTGAAACCGTCCTGTAGGCCGTAAAGGTACTTATCAAGGAACTCTTAGCTCGTCCATTTGGACCACACCAACTCCGGAATCCCACCGCTATTTTCCTCTGTTACGCCCTCGTTCGCGACGCCCATATCCTCGATTAGAAAGAGATTACCAATAATTTTCTCAGTCTGCCGCTTCCCCAGGCTCACATTCTGCTTGCTCCTTCTAAGCCTCACTATGACTCTTCTATAAGACAAGCCGCATGGATCACGGTCAGGGGTAGCTGCGAACTCCTTCTAGACCAGCCTCTTACTCGTATAGATAGCTGACTTGAGCTCTTTCTTGTTTTTCCTATAATCGGCTCCCAGCTGAGCGGCACACTTCTTAGGTGGAGATATTTTCTTGAGTGAAGCCCCGCAAGATTCTTCGATAATCCGCTGCAGATAGTTTTCTTGTTTTATCATCTGCCTCAACTGAGCTTCCAATAATTTATTTTTTTTGTCGTCAAAACTATTTCAAAACGTCACTACTTCAAATTTCCCTCTTTTCGCAGACTGGACAGGCAATCCGATCCCCCATTAATGGGACTAAAACTTTGTAATTCGTGTCCAGGGACGTTGCCAGATCGTCACCGATGGTCCCCTCCGAAGCGGAAAAATCCGCCACGGCGCCCCCGGGACCGAGAGACGCCGCGTCCGAAGCTTCATTATTTCTACTTATCGAATTTTAATCATAATTTGATAACGCACATTTTTTCCAATCAAATTAGCTGTTCAAGTCGTTTGATTTAATCCGGGAACAAGTTCCCTTAATTATGAATTCATCCCAAATTCACGGTGAAATCATCGTCGATCGGTAAGCCGACGTCTACTTTTAGTCCTCCGCTCTTGTTCGTCGTCGCACTCCGTTTAGCCATGCCAGCCGCATCTGGGAGACTATACCTCACGCTGATACGACATAGCATGTTACCGGTGGTACCACTGGGAGGTAGGAGTGCGACTTGAGCAGACGAGACCGAGGCCTCGCCTGCTCCCGAGTAATTATGATTCTTCTATTGTTGGGGGCAAGCCGTTTCACAACGTCATACCACCCAACCAACTCGCAGGATCACAACACGCAACTGGCCCAGCACAACGCGGCTCACCAAGCTCACGCATAGGCTAAGCCGCGACCCACTTTCCGGCGCATCCGACTAAGTCCCAGCGGCGTATCGTTTTCAGGCGAACGCGGCTGAGGAGCCGCCATGCTGAGGAGCATGCCTTCGATTTCGCATTGAAGTCACGCGCAACGATCACTTTGTATCTCCTCCAAGCTGTCCCGATGGATATGTCGAGCTTCTCATGCCGACATACCCCCCCCCCCTCCTTTTCGAACAACGTATCTTCGCTGAGATATGGAGGTCATTAAATATGGTTGCCCAAATAGATGCATCCCTCTTCGTATCTTTGTACCAAAAGGAGAGCTGTCGATTCGGTTCAGATATAATCACCGACGCGCCGCTCCCAGGCAAGCTGCTGCATCAGATCCTGGGCAAACCTGCTCCTTTTCAAATTTATCTGCACTACTTTTAGGGTGCTCTCCCTCTAACTGCCCTTTTCTGTATTAATTTCCTGAGTGTAGGGCACGCTAACGACCCCATAACATGATTAGTCTGAATCTCGGACTTCCTGCTACACAGCGTGCACTTCGAGTCGTTAATACAATTCGATATTGAGTGCCTCATCTCGCCACATTTCCGGCAATGTTCCTTGCCAGGACTGAACGGACACCTATTCGTCATGTGCCCAATCTCATGGCACCTATCGCATCTAATTACATTGGGAAGGGGTCCGCATATTGGCAATTGCAAGGCCTGTCCTTATTTTAATTCTCCTCTCCTTGCTCGCGATATACGTAGCTGGTACCACGGCAATCGCAGTCTGCGTGCCCGCGCTAAAGGTGCGCTAAAGTAAGATACAAGAAGAAGGCCTTGGAATCGAAGGAGAAATTAGTGAAAGAAGGTATGGACTAAGTATAAATAAATAATAAATATAGTTTTTATGATCTCAGAACATGTAGTTCCTTTTGTAAGATAATAATAGATCAATGAATATAAAAACATTCTACTATTAGGTATTTTTTAAAGACCAGTCATTTCGATTAGTCCATATCTTCTTTCACTAATTCTTTCTTCGATTCCAAGGCCTTCTTCTCGTACCTTACTGCTCTTTTCAGTGCCTTTACTTTAATTTCCTCTATCTGACATTCCTCTCTCAGGATGTAGATTGGCGTTATTGCGTCTAAGCCTAGCAGCCATCTCACGTATCTCCTTTTTACCCTGTCCAGTCTCTCCTCTATGTTCCATCACCACACCTGCGCTCCATACAGCGCTACACTCTACCAGTGCTCCAAACATCCTCATTCTCCTCTTGTAGTCTCTTTTAAATATCTTTTCTCCTACGCTCCATGTCTTCTTCATCGCAATTGCTGCCCTCCTTTTCCAGCCTTGGATATGCTTCTCGTCGCTCCCGTTTTTTTGCAATATGTACCCTAGATACCTAATCTCATCCACTTCTTCTAGTTCATGTTCCCCCCATCTCCATTTCATTTGCCTCCTTTTGTTCCTTCTCTTTTCAAACACTATTACTTTTGTCTTTTTGGTGCTCATTTCCAGTTCCACATTCCTCTAGGAATGTCTTAAATCTCCTCATCATTTCCTTCAACTCCTCTTCTCTGTCCGCTATCAATACAATGTCATCCGCGTATGATAATGACCATACCTTCCTGTCTCCTACCACTATGTCTCCTACTTGCCCTTTCCTCATTTCCTCTCCGAGCCCTGCCACATAGATGTTAAATAGTATCGGGCTCAGCGGGCACCCTTGTCTCACTCCTCTCACCGTCCAAAACTCTTCTGTGTAGTTGTTCCTGATCCTCACTACGTTCTTTGTCTCCTCATATATCTCCTCTATCCTTCTGGTTAACTTCTCGTTCATCCCCATTCTCCTCATTATCTCTCCCAGTTTCTTCCTGTTAACCCTATCAAACGCTGACTTCAGGTCCACGAAGCATACATATAGCTTCCCTCTTTCCCCGCTCAATTGTTTATCTATCATATGGTTCAGAACGTATATTGCGGCTATCACTCCTCTTCCTTTCCTAAACCCGAAATGACTCTCTGCCAGCTTGTCCTCGATTTCCACTTTCAGCCGCTGCAATAGATTTTGTATGCCGTGTCCATTAGCGTGACCCCTCTGTAGCTCTTCACTGCCCCCGTGTCCCCCCTCTTGTAAATCGAACATATTACGCCTTTTCTCCAATTTTCGGGTATCCGCTTTCTATTCCAAATTTTTCCTAAGATCACCCATAACGCCTCCTCCACTTCCTTCGGCGCATACTTCCATACCTCGTTTTCTAAGCCATTTCCCCCGTTGCTTTTTTCTCTTTCTAGTTTTTTATTTGGAATATCATATAACGCTAATTATTATGTATTACATACAGATTAATACATACAGGTTAAACAGGTTAATATATATTCTCAAAGATTCAACAACTTCAATGTGATACAAGGTTACGTATGTGGAATGACAAACTACGAATGAGTACGACCTGAGACTCGCTTCATGTTGGCGATTGTGATGATGTATCTTCTGTCAATCGACAGTCAATCGACTGTCTTCGACTTGGTGATTCTGATGATTTGACTTCTGACTTCTGCTATTCCCTGAACTGTGTTTTAACTTGAGTTGATGTTACCTCACTGTTTGCTCTTATGTTATTACGGAGGAAATGTGGGTATGGGTGTGCCCTTTGAACGAAGAATGCGGATTCGTTGTTTTCATTAGAAAAGTGAGGGTAACGATTCGCGATGTCGATTGGTTATGAACCACGTTAATGTATGAAGAGATGATGAGGAAGCCTCCTACCAACGTGGCTCGTGGTTGACCTTGTTCATGGGAAAAATCAGCTTTTTCGTTAGACAAATATTCGTTTTTTCCTTTAGGTAACCACCTGCTTTCTCCATAATTTTTGAGAGCGCCTAATAAATCTAAGGACTTTCCTAAGAAACAGTCATAAACCGAAAACACTTCTAGGATTAGAAAATCCATCAGGACAAGCAGATTAACTTTACCTAATACGTTTCGTTTACCTAATACGCGCTTTACATCCCATCAGTCTTATGACGTTATCACCTTATTGTCTCCTTCCTTATATTATTCCTTGTCTATCTCTTTCTTCATATATATCTACCTCCGCTCTTATTATCTCTATTATATTGCACTCCATTATATATTCTGTCTCTAAAACTATGACAACTTTTGGGCTTTTCGTGGCTGCTTCTATACCTTCGTCTGTTTTTAGAGATATTGAGGCTGATGTTGAATGATTGAATACCCTAAAGAGCTGCCAGTTTGTGAGTTGGTTATGAATAAAGCCATTAAGTTGATTTTCGATAATTAGTGAGTTAATTGTTGCTATGACGGGTGAGTGATCTGAAAAGAGTTCCGCAGAAGAGTTGATTTGGATATATCTTGGAGAGATGTTTTTACTTATGAAGAATTCTAATAAGTCAAGTAGTTTGTTAGTGTCAGTGGGCCAGTAAGTGGGTTCGTTTGTACTGAGGTAATTAAGTCTGTCGGCGTTAATGCATTTCAGAAGATTTTTACCTCTTACTGTGATAAGTCTGCTGCCCCATTGCGTATGTTTAGCGTTATAATCTCCTCCAGCTACGAATCTATTTCCCAGGTCTTCGAGGAATTTATCGAAGTCTTCTATCACTACGTTTGCAGCTTGAAGGTAGTCCTTCTGGAATGATGGAAGCTCATTATGTTTTATGTTAGCTTTGATGATAATTGCGGTAGGCCTTTCCACTGGGATGTTGGGTATGGTAAAAGTTATAACCATTTATTTTGAGGTAATTTTTATCGGTGAAATGAATTTCAGATATAAGCATTACGTCAATTTTTTTGTTGTTTTAGGAGTAGTTCTAGTTTGTATTTATGCTGAGCTAGACCGTTAGTATTCCAAAGAGCTATGCGTATTGGTTTTATTTTACGTCGGAGCGTGTTAGTTTGTCCACGATGATTGTAAGCAATGATAGCAAGTTATTAATTTGCTCTATTTGTTTCACGATTAATTTTTCAAGCCTATTGAAGTTATCCATGTTTTGTGAACTGGGAACATTGGTTTGTGATTGATCACTATAGGTTTTCGGTCTGTTTTAATTTCCTTGAACTGCCTGTGCATAGAAGGTTGGAGGGGTAGTGAATTTTTGTGGACTAAGTGCTTGGTTGGTTAGGTCCTTAACTCTGGGTTTGGGGTACTTATTTTTATACAATGTCTTGTAGGCTGTACAACCTTTATAGTTGGCAGGATGCTCTCCTTGACAGAGGATGCATTTCGCAGGAGTTTCTGAATATTTATAGCACTGACCTGTGGGGTGAATACCTGCACACTTAACGCAGCGGTGATTGCGGTTGCAATATTTCTGCACGTGGCCGTACCTTTGGCATCTTTTACATTGAACTATTTCTTTTTTTACAGAAGATGGTTCAATTTTTACTACAGAATTCATTAAACGATTGGTATTATAGGCTTCTTTGTTATAACTTATTGCTATATTGCTTATTTATAAGTTATAACTTTGTTATAACTTATAAATTAACTTTTGCTTTAAGTCAATGAAGAATAAGGATAGCGGATTTTTTGTGATTCTTTTCCTTATATTGGTAATGCTGGTTACTTCATGGCTACAATTGAAGAGTTCTAACTTCAGTTCATCTAAGTTAGCTGAGTAATGGATGTTGCGTAGTACCACACAAAGGTCTCTCTTCTATGAGTTGATATATGTGGAAGTTTGCGTTCAAGGTTTTTAGTAACTTTGTTAGTTTTCTATAGGAGTCTGGGTTTGTCGGCAGGATTTTGACTTTGCTGTTGTTGATTTTAAGGTTATAGTCTTCTTTGGAGATCTCTCTATATGGACTTTATCATCGTTTGTATGTCGATGACATCATCAACAAATATTGGTGGTGGGGGGGGGGGGTT
>NT_176785.1:40075-46914 GCF_000188095.3 Bombus impatiens | reverse complement strand
GGGGGGGGGGGGGGGGCTTCTTTGTGTGTGTTGGTTTGGGTCTGTAGCGTCATTGATGTTGTTCTGATTTTGGTTACCTAGGGGTGTTGGTTGTTTGGTTACTTGCGCGTAGCTTCGGCTACCAAAGGTGTTGGTACTTTTTTGGCACTTTTGCCACGGAGAAAGTAGCGCGGAGCAATTGTGGATTTGCTCAGGAGAGCCTGGTCGTGATTCCTGGGCCATCATCGATGTAATTAATTCAATTTGAAGTAAATAGGCTATGATTCGGATCAGAGATTAGGAGCGCTGGATTTTCCACTGGTTAGTTATGAAACACTTTCGACAGAGGGTTGTCACGTGTATTGTGAACATCACTGAGCACTAAACATAAATTTACATGCTTCGGCAGTCGACGGCAGACTTCGCGATCCTTGATTATGCATTTAAAATTTTAAACCTCCACAATATATTGTTTCCCTATTTATCCCATTATGTTTTAATTTTTTTCCTCATTTGTTTAGTTCCCTCTATGCCAATACTGTATTAATCCCTTAATTTATCCCTCTTATGGAGATCGTCATTATTTTTGACACGCACCCATCTCACCTAAACTCAACTTTTTTTTTCGCGAGAAGGGGAAAATGTATTATACATATCCGATGACCGCCCCGGCAGTGCGCTATAATTCTCCTACCAGCCAGGTAGTCCCCGATTAGCTCCTGAAGTCGTCCCGGCAACCGTCTCCTTCGCGCTTCCTCCAGAATGCACTCCACCCTCAAGGTATTAAAAGCGTTCTTTACGTCAAGGGCGACCAAAACGCATACCAGACGCTTTTTTCTACAGTCTTCTGCAACCGCGACCGTCCTATTCAGGGCTTCAAGGGCAAGGGTCCCCCTCCTCCTCCTGAAGCCAAACTGGTCCTTGTGAAAGGGATCTCGCCCGATGCTCCTCTCGATGAGTATCTTCAGCGTGTGCTCCCAGACCTTGCTCAATGCCGGCAGTATACTGATCGGCCTGTAAGTCGATGACATTGTCAGGTCTCTATTGGGCTTGGGTATCAACACCACCCTAGTCACCTTCCATACTGTCGGTATCTTACCGCAGTTGTTAACACTAGGAGCACGTTCGGTCTTCGTTCCGCCAACAATCTGATTAAAGCATCGGGGATCCCATCCACCCCTGCAGCCTTCCTGGGATCACATTTTCCGACGGCCGTCTTCAAATCTTCTTCGTCAATATATAAGTCCTCTTCTCCGTCGGGTACCGCAGGTGGGGCCGGTCCAATTCCATGCCCGCCCGGTAACGAAGAGGTCGTCCAGGATACTCGCCACCCTGTCACTTCCAAGGGGCCCAGGTGGTGTCGACCGCATCAATCTACTCCTCACAACTAGATACGGCCTGCCCCACGGGTCCTGGTCTAAGGTGGCACAGAACGCCTTCCAGCACTCATCCTTACTGCGTTCGATCGCCCCGATCACCCTCTTTAGGCTCCTTCGTGCAGCCTTAAATTCGGCCACCAGGACTTCAGCATCTTCCTTGTGAGCCGCCACCGCTCGTTGGGCTTTTCTCCTGATCCTACACATTGCGCTCCTTAAGGTGGCTAGCTCGTTGTTCTACCAATAGTTTCCTCTTCTTTTTCCTCGCAACGGGAACTTCTTCCTGAAATCCTCGGCACACGTGAGCTCCAAGCTATTCTGTAGTCTTTCGCCGCATGCCGACTCGTCAATTTTTAAAACATGATCCGTATAAATAGCATCAAATTGATTTAAAAAGCTATCCCGCGTCAATCTGCTTCGTCGAGTACACAAACGCCCCACCAACCGCCCGCTTGACACTGCTCGTAAACATATGCAGAATATAAAAATGATCAGAGGCTGACTACCAAGTCCAGGACAGCGCTCTTCCTCCAACTCAGCCTCATACGTCGATTAATACTCAATATATCCGGGAAACTAGTCCTTCCATTTCTCAGGAAGGAATACTTCCCCGTCGTCCTAATCGGTAACAAATCGCACTTCGTGATCGCGTTCAGCAGGCATGTTCCCCTCCATTCGATCTTATTGCCACCCCATACTCTAGCCTTAGCGTTAAAATTTTCGGCAACCATTAGCGCCGATGCACTTTCCCTTCCCTCCTTCAAAACACAATCTAATTCCCTCAAAAAGGCATCAAAAACGTGCCTAGTCGTGTTCGGGGAACAATACCCACTGACACAAAACACGTCACAGACCCTGATTCCTTTTCTTGGCGAATATGGACGCATTACCTATCAACTTCCTAGTAAAGTTGTCTTTATTGTCATTGCTCCATTCCGCTTGTCACTCCATTAGGGCTTTCTTCCTTATGTCATTCAGTTCTTCTTTTAACTTGCTGCATCTATCGATCACTTCACTTTCAACAGCTAAGCTCTTATGAATCTTCATTTATTGGTTCAATATTTTCACCATCCTAGCTTTAATATAGATCGGTAAGTTGCCGGTCAATACACAAAGCGCCGCATGAGATACAGTGCGGTAGGCTGTAGATGTAGATCTTCCTGTTCTTCTCATAGTTCACTGCATCAGCCCACACAGGCACACCATATGTCACAATTTATTGCTAAACACTGTAATAGATCCTGGGTGCCAAGCCAGGCGGACCATTGATATTCGGCAGAAGTCTTCTGAGTGCTCCTATCCTGATGTCTGCTTTATTGCACACAGTGACGGTGTCAAATTTCCTGTACGAGCCAATCGTGACACCAAGATACTTAATAACCTCCACCGTATCAGTAACCAAGCCGCCCAAATTTAGGCCAATAACTCTGGCTACCCGCATACCAGTAATAAGAATTACTTCAGTCTTGTCTTTGTCCAGCATCAAGCTCACACTCGCGCACCAGTTACACACGGTTTTCATAATCTCGCCTACTTTCCCACTCACACCTTCGTTCTTCTTCACGGCACATGTGTTTGCCAGGTTATCTGCAAACGCGATTGCTTTAAAAAGCAGTCTATTGCCCAGCTTTTCCAATAGTTGGTCATGGACAACATTCTACAGGAATGGCCCTAGAACAGATCCTTGTGGTACACCTGCCGCAACCTCGTACTCCACCGTACCAAACTGGTCGCTGGCGATTAGGCACTTCTCCCATACATTTTCTCAATGTCCCCAGTGAGTACATACTAGTGAAGGCTGAATCTAAGAAGTATATCGAACAGATCCCTCTTGCAGTTTGAGACCTGTACAGAGCGTATCGTTTAACGAAACGAAAGGACACAGAGTTTGGTTGTTGCGCTCAATGCTCTGATTACACTGTGGTGCGCTAAGTAATACCCACTATCGTCGGCGCTGTTGGTAATGATCCTTGACATGTGTCCCAAATCCTGGTAGTTTTGTAATACCGCTCGATATTGGGCTTCAAAGCGTTTGTTGCGTTGGAATTGACGGTTGAGTGATGCAAGTCGTTTCATCGCTAGCACTTTGGAGGATCCAAGCGATGGGAGCTGGTCGTTAAATAGGAGGGCGACGATGTATCGTCCTTCGGTGGTGCGTCGGACGTGAGCTCTGAAGTTTTCCTCACATCGTCGCCTTGCCTCTGAGATATGTTGAATCGGAGCTCCTCCTCATAACTGCGTGAGGTCTCTTTGTCCGTTATGGATGTGTGGAATGTATCATACTTGTCGTTGATTAGGAAGTTGGACTCCTTCCGATTACCCAGCCGAATCCTGTTTATTGTAAACGCAGATCCAGCTCGTCCGGTTGCGTCAGATTAATTTGTCCGACGCACATCAACGCAAGTGTTGCACCTGAACATAATAAAACATCGCTCGGCGCTTGCTATTTCTGGGTGTATCTAGTGTGTCGGGCGATCGATGTGTTGGCTAGAGATCAGGGTCGATATGGCCGGGATGATGAGGAACGTTAATATACGTTTGTATTTGCCATCTGTGGATGTAATCGTAGCCGATATGTAATGGATGTATGTTCGCGACTTCTCCAGTTATGGAGGCCCGTAGATAGTGGAATTTTTACAGGTGCAAGTTAGTGATTCTTGTCTATTGCCGAGTTGAAGGTATTGTAGAATGTTCGAATTTCCCGTCGAATGCTAGCAGCCGCATTTCTGGCAAATGCATTTTCGCTTCGGGAAAATCGATGCTTTTAGATGTCAACAGGGTTGATGATCAATTTCCTTCCATGAGGACCTTTATTCGAGTGTCCAAGGATATGCAATGTCTTAACGCTTCTCGTTTCTGAGCGATGTCATCATCTTTGATTTCATCTAAGTCGTGTTGGAATGGTTGTTTAAATCGTTCCCAACGGTCCTTAAGTTGGGGTTGATCTCTTGTTTCGACCGTTCGCGGGGAGACGTGATCTCGAAGAAGCGCGCAAACGGCAGTCGTGAATTCCCATTACAATTAATTAATCGCCCATATAACCATAGCCAACGTTAACAAATGAAGCTAGGAGTAAGTCTCCTGCCAACGTGGGTCGTGGGTGTCATTGTTTCCATTAGACAAATATTCTTTTCCCCTTAGGTAACTACCCGCTTTCTCTGTAATTTTTAAGAGCGAATAATAAACCTAAGGACTGTTTTAAGTGCCAGCCATAAATAGAAAATACTTGCAGGATTAAAGATTTCGTTAAAAAGACTCTGTTTATGATGGTTCCCTAGGTTTATTGAGAATCTGAATAACGTTGCGTGGGCCTTTGACGGTCAGACAATGAAGGACGGCGCACGGACTGTCCCACGCGACGTAACACCTCTTCATTCGTCAATTTTAGGTTATAATAAATCCTGCCATTTTGAATGTCGTACATTTTTTTTTTTTTTTTTGCAAATAGACATTCGGTGAAAATGTTCGGTGAAAAGTAAAATGTTTATATGTAACAGACTTATGTTTACGTATTGCACATTCTATAACTGAAACAATTCGGAAGCTGTATCTATTTATTTATTATAAAACTATACTAGATAAATCGCATTAAGTTCTAAATTTCCTTTTAACTAAATTTCTTCACACTTATTCTCGTACAAAATTTTGTAGAGGTTTATTTGAAGAGGTTGTAGACGCGTGAGAATTAATGACGAGATTACTTGTTGTTGTAACCGTCGAATGTATTTAAACCGATAAATTAATACACAATCGTAAACGTGAGTCATTGATGAGAAGTCTAAATCGCAGAATAGAATCGCGGAATAAATGCTCGTAAAGGCTTGTCGCGTAACTTGATAGACGCTCGTAAGATTGAAAATTAAAATTCGTCTCGATTCGACGGTTGCATGTAGCGGTGACGTTGTTTTTGCCCGGAGTTTATTTGTCATTATGTTTCTCATGCTTCAAGGCTAAATCAATATCCTGAGATAAAGTAACGGTATGAGACGCTCTCGACTCGCATCATCCTTTGATTACCGTGCCGCTACATTTTTATTTTACATTTATTACACATTTTTATTATATTTACTTGAGCGTCGCTGTTTTTTTAAATTTTCGTAGTATATCCTGTGTCCAATAATTACAATGCTCAACCGAAACCTGCTTGTAACTGAGGTGGAATGGTGTAATAGGTACTGAAGTACACTAGGTTATATTTAATCAATAACGTTTATTAAACCAGATAACAACAAATGACAATTAGCAGTTAACATCGATTGATACTTAACGCCGATAAATAATATCGTCGTTCGGTCGATTTCTCGATAATAGCGTACCCGTTTCCTTTCGTCTTTCGCGTCTCGCGGCTCGTGGTCGAATGTGCTTATTTTTCCGATCGAACTGATTCTTTTCTTCGTTTTCACCGATATCCCCATTGGCGTGCGTTCATTATAAGTGCCGCCGTGGCCGGCGGGTGTATGCCCTTCCGAGAAATTCGGCGGAAGGAGCATGAAAATATCGATGACAGATTGAGTACGTTGCGTTTTGACGGCGTAGCGTAGCGCTTTGTATCACGGAGCCGTTGGAAAGTTCCATAGTCCTTGTCGCCACAGTACCCCCTTACCAGTGATAACGCTACATAAATAAAAGAATATATGAATATTACAAAGCAGTGTGCGCGTTGGCCGGTTCTTAACACTTATCCGAAACCTGCCTGAAACCGATCGGGAAATCGGACTCTTCGCCCAGACCGCGTAACCTATCTATTCCGGGTATTTTCTCCGTTTGTCGTTTGGTTATTGGCGTTTGCCCCGCTTTCGTCGCGAACATTCGTTTGGTCTACCGGAATTAGCACGTTACGAGTCTCGGCGGTCCTTTGTTCGAGGACTTCGGCAATGACAAACGCAGGCTGCAAGCGATCTATGGAAACCGTTACGCCGCGATTATTTATTTTTACCGTATATGTCTTATCACCTCTCTGTATGACTTTATACGGTCCATCGTACGATGGCTGTAAAGGTCCTCCAATCGCGTCATGGCGCACGAATACGTATGGCGACGTCTCTAATTCCTTGAAAACGAAAATTTTCTTTTCGCCGTGGCGAGTAACTGGGTGTGGTCTGACCTTCTCCATGCGTTCTCTCAGCCGGTTCGCGTATTCCGAGTTGGCCCGTTGACTAGTTGGTAAAAGGAACTCCACCGTCAGACATATGCCGGTGCCGTAAATCATTTCGGCCGCCGTTGCGTTTAGGTCCTCCTTTATCGCGGTTCTCATACCTAATAAGACGATCGGGAGAATTCCGACCCAGTTGCTCGTGGCGTGGCATTTGATCGCTGCCTTTAATTGTCTGTGTAGGCGTTCTACCATCCCGTCGGTATTTGCCACCGTACGTTTCAATTCACGGCGTTTAGAGTCTCAATATCACTATCACATCCACGTTTTTAACTTTCAATCACGTCGGGGTCACCAATTTGAGGTGGAATGGCGTAATAGGTACTGAAGTA
>NT_176785.1:32719-40039 GCF_000188095.3 Bombus impatiens | reverse complement strand
CAATAACGTTTATTAAACCAGATAACAACAAATGACAATTAGCAGTTAACATCGGTTGATACTTAACGCCGATAAATAATAACGTCGTTCGGTCGATTTCTCGATAATAGTCTCGATAATAGCGTACCCGTTTCCTTTCGTCTTTCGCGTCTCGCGGCTCGTGGTCGAATGTGCTTATTTTTCCGATCGAACTGATTCTTTTCTTCGTTTTCACCGATATCCCCATTGGCGTGCGTTCATTATAAGTGCCGCCGTGGCCGGCGGGTGTATGCCCTTCCGAGAAATTCGGCGGAAGGAGCATGAAAATATCGATGACAGATTGAGTACGTTGCGTTTTGATGGCGTAGCGTAGCGCTTTGTATCACGGAGCCGTTGGAAAGTTCTATAGTCCTCGTCGCCACATAACCAATCCGGAAAACGGACTCTTCGCTCAGATCGCGTAACGTACCCTATTGTTGGTGTTTCCTTCATTCTTTTGATTATTAATAATTGAGCCGCTTTCGTTGCGGGCGTTTGTCTGTTTTACCGGAATAAGCACGCTACGGATTTCGGCGGTTTTCGCTTCGAGGTCCTCTGGTATTACAAAGGCTGGTTTTAATCGGTCTACGGAAACCGTTACGTCACGATTGTTGACTCTAATTGTGTATGTTTCTTCGTCTCTTCGTGTTACTTTAAACGGCCCGTCGTAATGCGGCTGTAAAGGGCCTCCAATCGCGTCATATCTCCGACTAAAACTCGCTGAAAATGAATACTTTCTTTTTGCGGTATCGTGTAACAAGCTGTGGCCTGATTTTTTCCATCTGTTCTTTTAACAGGTTCGCGAATTCCGAGTTGGCCCGCTGATTAGTTGGTAAAACAAATTGTGCCGGTAATTGTATGCCGATGCCGTAGATCATGTCGGCTGCCGTTGCGTTAAGGTCCTTCCTTTATCGCGCTGCTAATGCCTAATAGTACAATTGGCAAAATTTCAGGTCCGTTGCTCATGACGTGGCACTTGATTGTCGCTTTGAGCTGTGTATGTAAGCGCTCTACCATCCCATTAGACGCGAGATGATAGACCGACGTGCGTAGATGGGTGACTCCGAGCAACCGGCATAACTCTTCGATTCGAATTGGCGTCCCTGGTCGGTTGTTATTTTTAAGGGAACGCTTAAACGAGAGATCCAGGTCGAATGGAGGGCCGAGGCAACAGTTGGCGCTTCCATGTTAGCGATAGGAATGACTTCGGGCAAACGCGAAAAACAATCGATAGACCCGTATTGCATTACGCTAATGTCTACGTGTATATACACGTATCGACCTTCGAATTGACCTTCTAATGTTTTAAACGTTCCGACTGGTGAAGATACGTGCCTGGCGACTTTTTATTACGTTGGCATTGTCGCGTCCACGTACGGCAATCTTTGTTTACAGACGGCTAGACAAAATGTGTGGTCACCAGTTTTTGCGTGGCTCGTATCCCCGGATGGGAGAGTCCGTGTAACGACTGTTGCATCGTAACGGCTTCGGTACAGCAAGGTTTCGGTCGAAATGTCGCAATATATTTCCTCGTCGGAAAATCGAATTTTCTCAAGTCGCAGCGCGCGAGAGTCGGAGTTGAGGATTTGGCGCAGTTCATTGTCTCTTCCCTGCGCTGTTGTTGCTAACGTTCTGTGATATACCGAGTTTTCGGCTGTCTTCTCCATTTTTTCATCCATTACCTCAATTCCTTTCTCCCTGTCTGCTGTCTCTTTTCCTGACAAGTTGTAACTATCCAACGTGTTTTTGAAATCTTCCCGATCTCCAGCGTTCCTTGGTCTTCCTCTGTTTAACGCCATCTTTTGTTCCCCTACTTTACTCTATGTTCCGCGCTTTTGCCTTCCTAACCTCTTCTCCGTCCTCGTGTCACCTACGCCTCGAACCAAACCAAAAGTCGTAAATTGCGCTACATAATCTAAATAGCAAAATTGTCTTTGCGAACTTTTTTCCAGTTCTTGTAGAAACGCGTAAATGAGGAGTTTGTGGTCGGTATAGGTTTTGAAATATCTACCCTGAACGGCGTGTTGAAAGCGTTTTACAGCGGTGTAGATCGCGAGCAGTTTGCGATCGTAGGCACTGTACTTTTGTTGTGTGGGTGTTAGGATTTTGCGGCAAATCCTAGCGGTTGTCATTTGTCATTCGCGCATTGCTGCAAAACGGCTCCTACTGCGCAGTCTTACGCGTCTACTGTAAGGCTGATGTGCGCACCAAGTATCGGATGCTCTAGCATCGTGGCGTCCGCGAGAGCACGTTTAGATTTTTCGAAATTTCCGCGTTTTTGGACCATTCAGTGAACGCGTTGCCCTATCTTAAGAGGTTGAAAAATTCTTGCTGCCCCTGTTATGAAATGTCGGTAGAAGTTATCATACCGAAGTACCTTGGTAATTGTCTTACGTCCGCGGGCTCCGGGATGTTGATGATCGCTTCGACGCGTCCATTTTTGTCACGACGTGCAGAGGTGATTCCCACAGCTTTTCGATGATCTCATCATGTCTTGCTCAATCAGGAGCTCAAATTCCACTTTTACCTGCTTTTGAGCCTATCTAGTGCGAGGCGGCGGGGTTTGTTGTAAACTGACCGGCCTGTCGTGGTTTCGATGTGACGTACCACGCTGTATCGAGCCTTTTCTTTTCCGTAAGTCGGCGGACGAGTGAGGCCGGGAAATTCCGTCAGTAGTTGGTGATACTCTGAATCACCGCAGGTGATTGTTATCGGTAGGACGTTGTCCGTGGCCGCGTGTCCCTTCGAAGATATCTGGAACGTGTAGAAATCTAGAAATCTAGAACATCTAGAAATCTGTTATTACGTGGGTCTACGAGGAACCGAAGTGACTTAGCAAAACCATGGCGATAGTAGGTGTTAGAGTTTGGACGTCGGCCACAGTAAAATTTCACTTAAAGACACGTCATAGGGACAAATTCAGATGGATCGCGACGGTCTCGTACGTTGCCATTCGTGTCCCGTTAGCCGCGAACAACTGGTACTCGCTGTTCTTTGTAACTCTGCGGATTTTGCTGCGTGGGTAGACGCTAATGTCGGCGCCGGCGTCTACCAGATACGAAACGCGCGTGTTTTCGCCGTCGTCGTTCACCGCGTTTACGGACGGCTGGCCGCGTTTCCCGAATTCCAATTTCATGGTGAATTGCATGCTCTCGCGCGTTCCCGAAACGTCGCGTGGTAGAAATAGAACCCATCTTGCCGCTGCGGTATATTGTACGACAGCGTGATCGTGGTCGCGGTTATCGACGGTTATCCACGCACAACACGTTCATTTGCGCTTGCATGTGATTCATCTGCTCTCTTAACGCGCTGATGGCGGCGGCGGTCGAATCGCTCGTCCCGACGTTTTGTACAGGTGAATTGCTTATCACTGTTATCCAATCTGTGCTGACCGCGGCAATTTGTCCTGGGTCCGGGCGTTTGTCGTGGATGCTGTCGGCGATTCGGGTCAGTGTTTTGGGTTTTTCCCTGCACGGAGGCCAGGACATGCTACACGTGAACTGGCAGCCGGCCTTCCCAGACGGTGAGAATGAAATCATCCGATGTTGCGGGGGCTCCTCAAGTTCCGGTAAAATTGGGAGGCTATTCTGTCGCCTGTTTGCTCGTTTTCGTCGGGGGAGAGTCGGAAAATTGAAATTCGTCGTGATTCGACGGTTGCATGTAGCGGTGACGTTTTTCCCGGAGTTTTATTAAACTTAGTCCCTGCCTTTCGGCTTTGGACGACTTCCGGTTTATATACTTTCTTACATTACTACTTAAGTCACCTTACAATACACTTATTCTACCTTGTAATACGACATATGTTACATTGCATTTCGTTATTTTGTCCTAACCCTTCTGCCTGTCGTTCTTTGGTCTTTGAATCTAGCTGTAATCTCTTCTCTTCTTCATTATCTCTTTCAGCATTGCTAGCCCCTCTCCTGTCTCCTTTAGTGTCTCTTCCAGTCCCTTTGATCCCCCTGTTACCTCACATTCTTCCAGTCTCATATCTTCTGTCTCATATCTTCTGTCTCATATCTTCCTCTCCTTTTCCCGGAGTTTATTGGTCATTATTATTTCACGCGTCAAGGCTAAGTCAATGTCCCCTCGTGTCGTCCTTTGACTCCTGTGCCGCTACAGGTTTATTGAGGGTCTATCTAATTGTGCTTGGGCCTTGACGGTCAGACGATAAAGGACGTCGCACGGACCATTTCACGGGACGTAACACCATTTTTTAGCGATCATGGTCTCAGATGAATTAATAACAGCAAAAATGCACTGTCCTTCTGTATTGTCAAATTTTATCAGAATGTATTAAATCAATAAATATAAACCCTACTTTGGCGAGCATGGTCCCAAATGTATTAATGTTACCAAAAATGCACTTCACATAACGTGGAATTGCTTTTGTATGTTGTGTTAAATTGATAAATATAAACAGTTTCGATTATTACGAATATTTTAAAGACCAATCATTTTGACTGCTCTTGGTAGAAATAGTTTAGTCTTAACTGTCAGTATTTCTAGTGTTAGCCGTTCACACGGTTTAGACCACTACGTGTTCCGGAAATGGCTGAAGTAGCACGCAGGGATAGAAATCGGTTTGCTACACTCGGCTCCTGTCATTGCCTGTTAATTAATCCAGGTTCGAAAATTCAGAAGAGTTTCAATTTCGTGTTCACTTTTTCTTACTGGTAGTCGACTACTCTGTAACGATCGAAACTTGACCAGTGTTGACAGTGTTTGTGCTTGGCCAGACTTCCTAACTTCGTCCCGTTCGTCTTCTTCCTCCTCTTCTTTTTCGCCTCCACCAATTTCCACTCTCCACCCTCCTGCTCCCTCGGGAGCGGTCCTTGCTCGGACGTGCTTCGGGGGTGTGTTGCCGTCGTGTACGCCCGAAACGCTCCTCTATGGTCCTGAGAATGGAGGGTCCTAGCTCTCGGACTACCCTCTCCACGGCATCTAGACGTGCCCTGTCGCTTCCGCCTTCTCGGTCGTACTCAGACGTCGCACCGGTGCACCGCGGGCACTCGTGAGCGCGAGCAGCCAATCTCCTCAGTTCCTGGCGGAGGGCTGCGTTTTCCTCTTCCAGCACGGACAACCTCGTGTCCACGTTGTCGGTGAGCACGGACAACCTCGTGTCCACGTTGCCGGAGTCTCGCGCTGGCCTCGTCCTCCTCGAGGATTCCTCGTTCCAAGCGGCGGTGATGTAACTCGCCGCGTTCTTTAGCGATCGACGGAGCGGTCCTTGCTCGGTCGCGCTTCGGGGGTGTGTTGCCATCGCGTGCCCCCGAATCGTTCCTCCACGGTCCTGAGAATGGAGGGTCCCAGTTCTCGGACTACCCTTTCCAGAGCGTCAAGGCGAGTCCTGTCGTTTCCGTCTTCCCGCGGAGGACCGTCGTATTCGGACGTCGCGCCGGTGCATCGCGGGCACTCGTGGACGCGAGCAGCCAGTCTCCTCAGTTCCTGGCGGAGGGCTGCGTTCTCCTCTTCCAGCACGGACAACCTCGTGTCCACGTTGCCGGAGTCTCGCGCTGGCCTCGTCCTCCTCGAGGATTCCTCGTTCCAAGCGGCGGTGATGTAACTCGCCGCGTTCTTCAGCCTCCGTATGTAGGTCCCTTTAAGGTTTGACGATGTCGTCGCTACGTGCATTATTTCCGACACGTGCATCGTCAAACCCGCGCTGATGTCCGCCGGGGTGCTCGTCCTCATCTGTGCCTCCAGCTCTTGGGACACCTCCGGGGTCGCGGGTGTTATTCTCCGCTTCTTACCCCTGGATGCCATCGAAGCCAGCGACGAGCGCGAGGCGACCGAGGCGACCGACTCCTCGTCGTCGGACCTCGCTCGCGCCCGCGATCCCCACGCCATGGGTAGCGTGCCGTCGTCGAACGTGGCCGGTGCGAGAAAGACGCACTCCGACCTGTCCGCGGCTCTCGGCGAGCGTCTAGTGGCCCTCCTCGGAGGCTCCTCCGCGGTCTCCAACCTGCTGTCCTCCGGTTGTCCTCCTGTTATTATGGTCTTCCTACTTTTACTTTCTCCTGTCCCATCGCCAGGCGTAAAAACGCGTCCGGGGGCCTGGCGGTCCACCCTCGAACGGCCGTGGTCGCGAGATGTCGACGCAGCGGGGCCCACTTGACTACCCACGACTGCGCCGGTACTGGGGTATCCCTCCCCTGCACCGTAAACTCTTTTCGTACTATTGACACTATCCATGATTCTTTTGTTTGTTTCGCCAAGGTCGTCAGCAGAGTCTCCGTCCTGGTGCCACTCACTCTTTCGCACCCTGCCCCGGTCGGAGCCGGTGCAGGGTGACAGGGAGCCCCGCGAGAAGGTGAGGTGAGTGGTCTTGACAGGCATGGGCCCACCAACTTCTCCGAAGTTCTCCGCACCGGATCGGCGTACCGACGGGCGCCAAGGGCACTGATTGAATTGCCTCTAACGCTGTCGCTCCTTAGTGATATTCAAGGGAGGCTTGCCTTGTGTGCTTCGACCATCCAGCGCCCCAGGGGGCCCACTCCAAGGGCGAAAATTGGCTTCGGCGCTTCTTCGTCAACACCTTACGAGCGGTCACCCATCCTAGACCGCTCCGTGACCGCTGCTGCTTAACTTTCGTGATCGGTCGGGAATGAGTGTTTCCACCGCGGCTAACGGGCGTTGACTGGCCAGACTTCCTAACTGCGCTAGACGTAACTAATTATCAAACTTGTAAAATTATGTTCTCATGCCGTTTATTATCTATCTTGTTGAGTTTTTGTTTGGCCAGAAGTTAACATTGTTACAATATGTATCGAGAACAGTCTTCGTTTAGTTTGATTTCCTTACTTGGCGCGTTGTTGGGTGCCCCAGACAGGGAAGATGCCGATATCTTACTTACTAAGGGGAAAATTGCTTGGAAAGTCGCGAGACACCTTTTCCAACCTAATGAATCAAAATGTCAGAGCACACGCAGCCGTATGTACAGCGATTAGTAAAATTAGTAAAATTGCGCCAAGCGTGATAATATACTACTGAATTGTTACTGAGGTGGTATGTCGTGATAGGGTCGGAAGGAAAACTCAGATTTATTGAACGATAAACGTTTATTCACTCTAATGTCAATGAGTACACTTGACGCAGGATTCGCGGTTATATTCGGTTTGCGAATGCGCGGTTATAAGATAGAGCTTGGATAGTTACGATTCGAGATGCGCTGCGAGTGCGGACAATGATTGCACGAGATGTCGAGAGCTTAGATAATTATTCGGCTCGAACCGTGTAAGTATAACGATCGTGATATGTTGACTCGCGGTAATAGACTGACTTTTTTGTCGCGATGCTGCTGCG
>NT_176785.1:23600-32663 GCF_000188095.3 Bombus impatiens | reverse complement strand
GGATAGCTACGATTCGAGATGCGCTGCGAGTGCGGACAATGATTGCACGAGATGTCGAGAGCTTAGATAATTATTCGGCTCGAACCGTGTAAGTATAACGATCGTGATATGTTGACTCGCGGTAATAGACTGACTTTTTTGTCGCGATGCTGCTGCGTTCGGATGTGTCTACGGGTGCGAAGGCATCGGATTCGTTGAGAAAAGCTTTGGTTCGGAAAGTGAGGGAAATGTACGTTAATGTTTATTGGCTAATTCGTGTTGGTCGTTGGAAAAGGATGCTAGCTGCCCTTGACAGAGTGTTGCTAGCGGGAAGCATCGTACGTGAGAGATAGCAGTTTTCTCGTGTGTCCCCGTGGTAAGTGGTCGACTTCGAGACTGATAAACAAAGACTGTTTGTCTCTTTGGAGGACCTTAGCTAAAATAAATCCTAAGATTTATAGCGGTCCTTAGGCTAGCTGGAAATATTCGGTACGAATGTATCGACATCTGGCAATCATCTTGTCCGCAGGTATATAGGGTCTTTGTGTCGTGCGTCACGCGACGTAAACTGATGGGAAGTTTACTGTCAAGTGCCGCCACATTACTATTCACATAAACACATCGAGCAAGGATGCGACTTTTTCCACACCCACGACTTAGTCAACATCCACCGCATCGGTTGTCACATCTAAAAACTAACAATAAACCACTTCGCGGAAGCTGCGTAGATGCATGCCCCCCCCCATGCGTTTTTATACTTAGACGAAAGAAACTACGTCCAGGGCCAAAATAATATTCCAATAATCTACTATATAAAAAGAAAAATAGGGATTAAAAGAATACTCTACTAGAAAAACTTAAATGGACAGACCGTAGACACTAGGTGGGGATACAACATGGCCCTTTCCCAAAAATGCACAGAAGGCAATTACAGAAAAAAACATAAACAAATATTGGTTTAGACCGAAACCATAATAAAAAATAACAAGAGAAAGAACCACAAAACGGCAACGCTCAAATTTCCCTCCCTGTAAAATAGTGTAAATAATTCTACAGGTCACCCCCCCCTCCCCCTTCCACGATACAAAGTGAGAAGAGAAGCAGCAGTACCCCAGGACCTATCTCGACCTCTACACCAGCAGTAGTACTATCACCCACAACTATTACACCTCACATCTATCCACAGAGAGAAGATTAATCGGCAAATGAGCCATTGGAGAACGATATAATTTGCTTTTAAGTGTTGCTGCAACTCTAATCTTTTTCTGCAAGAACTGTTGATAGGTAGTTCTCAAGAAATGGAAAATAAGCAGTGGCGAATAGTCATCAAGAATAGGGCATTGATCAAAAACTTAGTAGCTGATGCATACCCATTACTAAGTATATTACAAATTACAAGGCGTAAAAACTAGCTATTAAACATTTGCAAGCAACAAAAACATATTAGAATAGCGTGGTGCAGAAATTTTAAACCAATCAGGTAGTGGTAACCGTTTGCGCTTGAGAGGCGACTCTCAATCGCCACGGCGTTTCATGCGGCAACTCGAGTGGCGAGTGACAAGTGACAGTCCCTGTTTATATTAGATTTCGTCATCTATAATTCACGAAAGCGCAGTATTGTTTCGTAAATAGGTTCCTTACCTCTTCATTTTCTTTGTTAGGAAGTATGAAGCGTTACGCTTTAAAATTACGTTTATTATTCTATCGAAATTTATGTTAGTGCGGATTCGATAATCATGGTAAAAGTATTATACTTTAGGAGCCCTAAAAAATGGATTTCGGAAATGAAAGTAGCTTAAATGGAATGAAATTTGATTTTGAACTGTTTAGGAACGAAGTCGATTGTATTCATGAAGGAATTATCGATGACCCCCACAAGATTCTAATCTAGATTGAATACCTTATGAAGAATCTAGCCAAGTACCACCGAGAATATAATTCATAGCCGGGGAAAAACCGGCAGGACCACAGGTATCTTCAAATGTTGATCAGTTGTTGGTTTTTTTTAAAAAAAATTTTTTATGGCGACCTAATAAAAGAAATAACAACATAAACAAACAATTATGCTGCAAGAAAAGATAGGGGGAGAACACTGTCATCATATTTGAGTTTGCAAACATGGTATAATGTCATGGAGAAAAAATTTTGGCCAAATTAAGAATACATTTTGGTGAATGTTTTGTAAATTATCATACAGAAAAAAAGAACAAAGAAAGAAAAGCAGAAATTAATACTACATGATCATATTTTTAAAGATGTAAATATAGATAAATTATTATAATACAATGTTCTTTTATGTTTTAAGTTTTAAGACAAAGGCATTGTTTTTTTTAAATATTGGCGTTTCTATTACTGCTCTTATGGTGTAATACAGTTGGATGTTTGATTTTTTTACTTAACCTATCAAAATACACTGTTACGACCGTTCGCAGAGAGACGCGATCGCGAGGAAAGCGCGTCAGCGAGAGGCGTAAATTCTCATTACGATTCAGATAATCGACGCCGCGAATTAGTCGTTGGAGCTGGTTTAGACGATTTTCACGTTTTACTTTAACAGGTTTAATATAAACTTGTATACTTAACAATATTTAATATTCTAATGAGCACATCACAAATTATATAATGATAAATACAATGAGTTTGATACAGGAATGCGAGCCGACTTTATGGTATTTCTCGATGTATTCGGTAGACTAAGCGACTTTAATTTTATTCGACAGAACCTCTCGATGCATAACGTTTGAATCCCCAAATGATACTGATTGCCTTTCGATTCTTTCTTTGTCTTCTCTGGGAGACTACCCCCACTACGCTCGGGTCACGCCACCGTTCGTGCCTATGATCACGTATGCCACCTTTGTGTAGATAAAATAACGACCAAAAGGGAATCGATGTTCCTAGAATTCGCTGCTTGATGGCAACTATGCGCTTGTCGCTACATTGTATATATTTCGCTGATTCTATAAGACGATCTGTCTGCGACACTGCAGTACCACGAGCGACGGTTACGAATACGGTCTATGGTAAGCCTCGAGGCGTAACATACACAGTGCATAGTAGGCCTTTATTTCGTCTAAGGTAATAGGATACCAAGCGTCATCCACTTCCCGTTTTTTACGCTCGTCGTGCATTGTCTGATATGCGAAGCGATTTGTTTCCGTAACAAGTATTTCCCAAAGTTTGTTTTCAAATATAATAGAAAATAGGTCTAATATTTTTACTTTAGAGTATTCGTCTTTATTTGCGAATTCACGTAGTTTTTTGCGCGGGTACACGCATAAGCCGGTGCCGATGTCCACGAGGAAAGAAATCCTCGAATTCCTGTCTGTCACGAAAATGCGCCGGGATTGTTGGTAATTATTTGCAAGTTTAACCTCATGAGCGATTTCAATGATTTCTGAATATGTTGTCGATGACATGATTCTGAACAATCTTCCCTATACACGTTACCGCGGTTCAGCTTTAGTTTCCGAGATATTCGCAGAAAAACCGACAGAAACATTACAGCGAATTCTGCCTATGATTGTGAATCCGTGGCAGCCAGCCACCTCACGGCGACCAGATAAAATGACACCTAACCTGAACCCATATCAAATATAAAGAAAAGATAAAATGAAACTTAATAAAAATAACGAAATCTTATTTGCAGTATTTTTTTTATTGATCGATATTAGTTGTAGATCATGTAGCATTTCTAAAAGATTAATACATTAAGTTGATCTTATTGTTGCTTAAAGTTATCGTTTATATAAACGTAAATTTACTAATATCGTATATATGCCATTTATATTCACCACAATCAGTTTTAGACTTCTATTTATTCAATACAATAAAATACAGGTTTATATTATAAATTACAATGTGCCTCTTGTTTCGACCGTTCTCGGGGAGACGCGATCTCGAAGTGCGCAAACAGCAGTCGTAAATTCCCGGTACGATTCGAATAATTGTCGCCACGAGTCGTTCGATCCCTTATTTCGGTTCAGATAATAAGGGTAGTTGAATGAGTATAACGTTGATATTAACAGCTTGTAATATATATATTTTCAACAATCCAATAACAATTCAATATTTGATACAATTGTGCGTATGTTGACTGCCAAACTACGAGTGAGTACGACTTGAGACTAATTTTGTGTTGGCGACTGTGATGAATGATTTTGACTCGATTCACTGTATGTTACTCTGTCGATTGACTGTCATCGACTTGGCGATTTTTTAACTAACTATTCTCTCTTATGTTATTACGGAGAAAATTTCGGTATGGGTGTGCCCTTTGAACGAAGAATGCGGATTCGTTATTCACACTTTCCATTAGGAAAGTGAGGGTAACGATACGCGATGCCCATTGGTTATAGCCAACGTTAACAAATGAAGCTAGGAGAAAGTGGGTGTCATTGTTTATGGGAAAAACCTGCTTTTTCGTCGTGGGTGTCATTGTTTCCATTAGACAAATATTCTTTTCCCCTTAGGTAACTACCCGCTTTCTCTGTAATTTTTAAGAGCGAATAATAAACCTAAGGACTGTTTTAAGTGCCAGCCATAAATAGAAAATACTTGCAGGATTAAAGATTTCGTTAAAAAGACTCTGTTTATGATGGTTCCCTAGGTTTATTGAGAATCTGAATAACGTTGCGTGGGCCTTTGACGGTCAGACAATGAAGGACGGCGCACGGACTGTCCCACGCGACGTAACACCTCTCTTCATTTGTCAATTTTAGGTTATAATAAATCTCGCCATTTTGAATGTCGTACAATTTTTTTTTTTTTTTGCAAATAGACATTCGGTGAAAATGTTCGGTGAAAAGTAAAATGTTTATATGTAACAGACTTATGTTTACGTATTGCACATTCCATAATTGAAAAAATTCGGAAGCTATATCTATTTATTTATTTATTATAAAACTGTACTGTACAAATCGCATTAAGTTCTAAATTTCCTTTTAACTAAATTTCTTCACACTTATTCTCGTACAAAATTTCATAATCCATGAAAAATTTAGACTTTTTATGTACGTTGTTTAATTTCTTCTAATAAATTGCGTATTGTGTTATAATAAAACGGAACACTTTTTAGCAGTGTACGTATCTTATCGATAAGTAGTATTAAGTTGTGACGTGTTGAGTATGAGTAATAAATATATGTATTTATATATAATTAACATATAAATATGAGTAATAAAAAATGAAAGAGACGTTATGAGTAATTGAAATTGCGTTTTCGAATATTAATATCCCGAAATATTATTGCATATTTAGGATGTGATACGAGTATAAATATTAATATTTCTGGATACTACTATTTGAAAAATAATTTCAATCTAAGAATTCTGCAACCTGCAATTCAGACAGATATATTCTATAGTATACAGGGTGGGCCATTTAACACAGGTCAAAGAAATTTCACGTTTTACTTCTTCCTTACTTTCTGTTTCACTTTAATTAAGTGAAAATAATTTTCAGAAACGTTTACAATTCTGCAAAAGGCGTTTACGAAAACTACAAGACGCTGAAATGTTTTTGAGTAAAATTTTGTCTCTGGATGAGGTCAGATTTACAAAATATGGAGCAATTAAGCGCTACAACATTCACTACTGGTCATAGTAAAATAATTGTTCCATTGATGGTACGCTAAATAGTTGTAAGTTGAAAAAAAAAAGGATGGAAGAATCTTAGAAGATGTGTTGCCAGAGTTATTAGAAGACATTACACTGGAAATACGACAATCTACATGGTTTCAACCAAACAACCAACCAACCAACCAAGTCACACAACTTATTGAACTTATTGAAGCAGGTATACCTCATAGCATCGTTGTGGAGCCAGTAATATACACGCTATATACTGAAGATATTACTACTGTTACTAAGACCCCAATATTTGGATCTGCGCATGATAAACATACAATTTACTGAACTTTTGAAGCTATTGAAGCAGGGATACCTCATAGCATCGTTGTGTGGCCAGTAATATACACGCTATACACTGAAGATGTTACTACTATTACTAAGACCCCAATATTTGGATCTACAGATGATGCACATGCAATTTACTGAACTTTTAAACATATTGAAGCAGGTATACTTCATAGTATCGTTGTGGGGCCTTTTATACAAACGCTATACGCTGAAGATATTACTACTGTTACTAAGACCCCAATATTTGGATCTGCGCATGATAAACATACAATTTACTGAACTTTTGAAGCTATTGAAGCAGGGATACCTCATAGCATCGTTGTGTGGCCAGTAATATACACGCTATACACTGAAGATGTTACTACTATTACTAAGACCCCAATATTTGGATCTACAGATGATACACATGCAATTTACTGAACTTTTAAACATATTGAAGCAGGTATACTTCATAGTATCGTTGTGGGGCCTTTTATACAAACGCTATACGCTGAAGATATTACTACTGTTACTAAGACCCCAATATTTGAATCTGTAGATGATACTGGAATTATGGCCACACACGAAAAGCCAAATATCGCAGGAAATTTTTTGCAACAATAGCTGCTACAAAGTAAACAATGGTTAAGTGAATGGAGAATAAAAATGAACTTTGAGAGCTGTAACCACATTACATTTACATTGGAAAAAGGAACTCTTTCTCCTGTTGCTCTCAACAGTGCTAGGATACCTCAAACTAAAATTCTCTAGCGGAAACTCTGAGCTAAGTACAAGCAATAAGCTTCTTATCTATAAAACGTTAATCAAACCAATTTGAATCGACGGGATTGCATTATGGGTTACGGCTACTGAAAGCCATATAATTCTGATGGAACCCGTCATTCTGAGGACTATTGCCTTGATACATGCGGATACGAAGCAATCTTATGATCAAAGCAGTAGAAGAAGAAGTAAAATATCTATATAACACATACATGATAGGGCTTGGAAACTGTCCTAGCAATGTAGCAAATAATCTACACCGAGAAAACCTTGTTAGAAGACTACGCTGGACGCATCCAAATGACCTCCTGTCCTCGGCATAAGGAGTATGTGCATTAGAGATGTATCCTGAGCGAACATCTACGTGATAAATATTTCAAACACTTGAAATAATTTACCAAATGTCTTTCTTGGACAAATTGTAGTGTATTGGAGTTATTAAAAAAAAATGTATTCTTGTACAGTCGTGATTTTGAAGACTTGAACCAACAGTGAGTATATACATAACATGTTGCATGTAAATCTTCGAAGTATTGGAAAAGTGCTCTGAGAGAATTTATTTTCTATTGCAGTTGATCTTGGCTAACTTTTTGCCTTGATATACTCTACCAGGTTATGAATAAAAACCATATCGTTTCATTTAAAAAGGTGGAGTTGATCTTCACATCAACTTAACGGCTCCATCTATAGAAAAATTAGTAATATCAGATTACAAACTCTTCGATATCAAGTAAGTTCGGTCTAATGCATTTTCTTGTAACTTCAAAAACAAGTGAGATATTCAAGTGACCTGTCTTAAATGCCCCACTCTTTATATTACCCGGTATATTGTTAGAAAATAGATTTGTATATATCTGTATTATACGAGCTAGGAATGAAAGAGAGGAAGATAAAAGGAAAATACCATTAATTTTAAATTATTGAATTAATGAATGTGCAATAAAACAAATTTGTTCTTGTTTGCGATGTATAAGAGAATAGAGCGGTGTACGTTAATACTTTAAATTATTCTGCTGCATATAAGATAGTTACTCTGTTACATATAAATTTTATATTTAATAAACCGTTATATATTATTACTTTAACATATACACGCTATACACTGAAGATATTAATTACTATTATTACTGAGGCCCCAATATTTGGATCTGCGGATGATACACATACATTTATTGAACTTTCGAACCTATTGAAGCAAGTATACCTCATAGCATCGTTGTGGGGCCAGTAATATACACGATATATACTCAAGATGTTACTACTATTACTAAAACCCCAATATTTGGATCTGCAGATGATACACATAAAACTTACTGAACTTTTGAACATATTGAGGCAGGTATACCTCATAGCATCGTTGTGGGGCCAGTAATATACACGCAATACACTGAAGATGTTACTACTATTACTAAGACCCCAATATTTGGTCTGCAGATGATACACATACAACTTATTAAACTTTCGAACCTATTGAAGCAGGGATACCTCATAGCATCGTTGTGTGGCCAGTAATATACACGCTATACACTGAAGATGTTACTACTATTACTAAGACCCCAATATTTGGATCTACAGATGATGCACATGCAATTTACTGAACTTTTAAACATATTGAAGCAGGTATACTTCATAGCATCGTCGTGGGACCAGTAATATACACGCTATACACTGAAGATATTACTACTATTACTAAGACCCCCATATTTGGATCTGCGGATGATACACATACAACTTATTAAACTTTCGAACCTATTGAAGCAGGGATACCTCATAGCATCGTTGTGTGGCCAGTAATATACACGCTATACACTGAAGATGTTACTACTATTACTAAGACCCCAATATTTGGATCTACAGATGATGCACATGCAATTTACTGAACTTTTAAACATATTGAAGCAGGTATACTTCATAGCATCGTCGTGGGACCAGTAATATACACGCTATACACTGAAGATATTACTACTATTACTAAGACCCCCATATTTGGATCTGCGGATGATACACATACAACTTATTAAACTTTCGAACCTATTGAAGCAGGGATACCTCATAGCATCGTTGTGTGGCCAGTAATATACACGCTATACACTGAAGATGTTACTACTATTACTAAGACCCCAATATTTGGATCTACAGATGATGCACATGCAATTTACTGAACTTTTAAACATATTGAAGCAGGTATACTTCATAGCATCGTCGTGGGACCAGTAATATACACGCTATACACTGAAGATATTACTACTATTACTAAGACCCCCATATTTGGATCTGCGGATGATACACATACAACTTATTAAACTTTCGAACCTATTGAAGCAGGTATACCTCATAGCATCGTTGTGGGGCCAGTAATATACACGCCATACACTGAAGATATTACTACTATTACTAAGACCCC
>NT_176785.1:2159-18675 GCF_000188095.3 Bombus impatiens | reverse complement strand
CTATACACTGAAGATATTACTACTATTACTAAGACCCCAATATTTGGATCTGCAGATGATACACATGCAACTTACTGAACTTTTGAACATATTGAAGCAGGTATACCTCATAGCATCGTTATGGGGCCTGTAATATACACTCTATACACTGAAGATATTACTACTGTTACTAAGACCCCAATATTTGGATCTGCAGATGATACACGTGCAACTTACTGAACTTTTGAACATATTGAAGCAGGTATACCTCATAGCATCGTTATGGGGCCAGTAATATACACGCTATACACTGAAGATATTACTACTATTACTAAGACCCCCATATTTGGATCTGCAGATGATACACATACAACTTATTAAACTTTCGAACCTATTGAAGCAGGGATACCTCATAGCATCGTTGTGTGGCCAGTAATATACACGCTATACACTGAAGATATTACTACTATTACTAAGACCCCCATATTTGGATCTGCAGATGATACACATACAACTTATTAAACTTTCGAACCTATTGAAGCAGGGATACCTCATAGCATCGTTGTGTGGCCAGTAATATACACGCTATACACTGAAGATATTACTACTATTACTAAGACCCCCATATTTGGATCTGCAGATGATACACATACAACTTATTAAACTTTCGAACCTATTGAAGCAGGGATACCTCATAGCATCGTTGTGTGGCCAGTAATATACACGCTATACACTGAAGATATTACTACTATTACTAAGACCCCCATATTTGGATCTGCAGATGATACACATACAACTTATTAAACTTTCGAACCTATTGAAGCAGGGATACCTCATAGCATCGTTGTGTGGCCAGTAATATACACGCTATACACTGAAGATATTACTACTATTACTAAGACCCCCATATTTGGATCTGCAGATGATACACATACAACTTATTAAACTTTCGAACCTATTGAAGCAGGTATACCTCATAGCATCGTTGTGGGGCCAGTAATATACACGCAATACACTGAAGATGTTACTACTATTACTAAGACCCCAATATTTGGATCTACAGATGATGCACATGCAATTTACTGAACTTTTAAACATATTGAAGCAGGTATACTTCATAGCATCGTCGTGGGACCAGTAATATACACGCTATACACTGAAGATATTACTACTATTACTAAGACCCCCATATTTGGATCTGCGGATGATACACATACAACTTATTAAACTTTCGAACCTATTGAAGCAGGTATACCTCATAGCATCGTTGTGGGGCCAGTAATATACACGCCATACACTGAAGATATTACTACTATTACTAAGACCCCAATATTTTGATCTGCGGATGATAAACATACAACTTATTGAACTTTCGAATCTATTGAAGTAGGTATACCTCATAGCATCGTTGTGGGGCCAGTAATATACACGCTATACACTCAAGATATTACTACTATTACTGAGGCCCGACTGTTAACCGAGTGAATAGTTTACATTCATCTTTCTTCGAGACGCCTCGACACGCGTACCACCTCCACACTCTGATACCCACATACAAGTATCTCTACTACTCATTTAATTCAGTCCAGTACAGAAAATTATACATTTCTCAACACAGGGATCTGTAGAAACAAATTTTTTAAATATGTAACGAAGGATCTGTCGTGTGAAAATTTTTTAGCCAGATTTGACAACATTTTAAATGAGGATGATTTTAACATGATAGACGAAGGATACAAGGCGGCTTACTTTACTTACAACAGTATTTTGAAGGGAAGTGTGAGTGTACTCTAAGGAAGATGGGCTGTACGGCGAAAAGGAAATGCTGCAATTATTGGTGGAATACGATTGCAGAATTAAGAGCACAGGCCCTTAAAGCGCAGAGGAAGGTAACAAGAGAAAGGAAAAGGGACTGCAGTGATATTGATGTTTTTAACGATACGTATAAAGGGATAAGAAGGCAGCTGAAGAAAGAAATCGCGGAAGGTAAAAGGAGAGCTTGGGTAGAGTTTTGCAAGATTTTAGAGAGTGACCCGTAGGGTAAACCATATCGTACGGTTATGAATAGATACAAGAATAGAGGGCCTGTGAATGACATGCCGATTAATACGGTCTTAGAAGGGGACACGATGGGGGATATCACCGGAAATCGTTTTCACGCCGAGAATATTACTCTAGTGGAGGACGATGTAAAGGAAATAGTAGGTAATAAAGAAGACTGTGGGAATAGATGGTGTACCTGGCGATAAGTTGGTTGGCGCACATAGAATACAGCTTGTAACCGATGTGATGAAAAATATCACGAATATAGAACGGATTCCCAAACGCTGGAAAACAGCCAGAGTGATACTGCTTAGGAAGCCGGGTAAGGACCCCAGGCTTCCTAATGCTTACAGGCCAATAAGCATACTCCAGATGCTGAGTAAGGTATGGAAGAAATGGCTGAAAAAGATTATAGAGAGGTGTACGGGAGTGGACCCGTAGGAGGCAGTATGGATTTAGGAGGAAAGGGAGCATGGTGGATGGCCATTAATCAGGTGTCGAAGTTTGCGGATATGTGTAAGAAGAAAAGGCTGATCTGCATGATGGTCGTTTTGGACATTAAGAAAGCGTTTAACAGCCTTAGTTGGGACAGCATCATTTAATGAAGTGGCCAGAAGAAAGCTGCCTTGGATGGTTAGAAGACTGGTGAACGACTGTTTGACAGAGAGGAGAATTATGGTTAGTAACCAGTTTGGTACGGTGGAGTACGAGATTTCGGCTGGTGTACCGCAGGGATCGGTTTTTGGGCCATTCTTGTGGAGCTTGGTGTATGGCCAGCTTCTGGAAAGACTGGACAATATGGTGTTGGACGACTTGACGATAACGTCTTGCGGTCAAGAAAAATGAGTGTGTGAACGCGAAGGTGAATGGTTTGTTGCGCGAGTGTCGGTCTTGCGTTGTCCAGAGGCAAGACAGAGATATTGTTCATAACTGGTATGCGTGTGCCGCGAGTTATTGGAGTCAGTCTGGGTGACTCTGTTGCCAACTCTGTTGAAAATATATAATATTCACGAGTCGTGAGTTATCACTCAGTAGTTTACTAGTTATGACCAATTTAGTTATTTTATATGCATTATATTATTACATTAAAAAGTAGCCCTAGGTTAAAAAATGATAGTTTGCTGTTGCAATCATCATAAAAAAATCTATTCCATTATTTGAGTGTTCCGAAGCATTTAATCTTTAATAAGAAGCAATTGGAGCTATTTTTTGCGTCCACGTTCGGCAATCTTTAGTTACGGACGGCCAGACTAATTTTTGCGTCGTCACTAATTTTTGCGTAGCACGCACATTGTAATATCGCAATATAACTCGACGCCTTGATCGAGAAATTGTACCTTGTTCAAATGCAGCGCGCTCGAACCAGCGTTGATAATTTCGCGCATCTCGCTATGCTTCTCTTGCGCTGTGGCTAGCGTATGATGATCTACTGATTTTCCGATCGTTTCGATGCGAGATTGAGTATCGGCTACGCTGTTCTTTATCCCTTTTATATGTCGGATATCTGTCGTAAACTGTCCGACGTAGTCCAGATGTCGAAAATATCTTGACGAACACTTGTCGAGATTCTAGTTGAACGCGTAAATTAGGGATTTGTGATCTGTATATATTTCGAATTCTCTACCTTCGACGACGTGTCGAAAGCGTTTAACCGCGTAGTTGCGGTTACAGCAATAGCGTAGTTGGGTGCGTCAACCGCGAGGCTAACGGGCGTGCCGGGAATCGGGTGCGCTAACATTGTCGCGTCGACTAAGGCGCGTTTCGAATCGCGGAAGCTTTTTTGGCATGCTCGGACCACTCAATAGACGCGTTGCGCTTCGTTGTGCTTTCCACTAAGTCGTTGAGTAGTCGAAGGAGGATGTGCGGCGCTCTCAGTATGATACGTCTGCAAAATTTAATCATCTTCGAAGTTCTTTAATAGTAGCAAGACGCGGTACTTTCATTATCGCTTGAACGCGTTCAGCCAAAGGTTTTATCCCCTCAATGATTACACTATAACCGAGGAATTGAATTTCGTGAACGCCGAATTCGCACTTCGCGATATTAATAATATCAATAATCGTTGAGGCATTTAAACAGAACCCGCAAATGTTCGCGGTGCTGCTCATCATTCTCGGAAGCTACGAGGAAATCGTCTATATGCGTACAATTTTGTCTACGAATCTCTGACACGTTTGTGCGGCGTTCCGTTGCCCAAACATCGTGTTGGTCGCTTCGAACAGACCGAACGCTGTTTTTATTGCTATTTTCTTGACGTCTTCGGCGCAATCGGAATTTCATGGTAAGCGCGAACTAGATCGATTTTAGAAAAATGCGCTCACTATGTAAGTTCTGTGGGAAATCCTCCATGCGCGACGGTGTGTAATCTGATCGGTATGGTGCGGGCGTTCAATGCCTGGTAGTCGCCACATGGTCGCATCCCTCCGTCCTTTTTGGAACGACGTGCAAGGGCGCTGCTCATGGGCTTCTCAATGGCTGTATCACACATTGTTCGATCACGACTTCTAACTATGCCTTAACCTGTTTAAGTCGGACAGGTGCGAGTCGACGGAGTTTGTTGTAGACAGACCGGTCTGTGGTTTCGATGTGATGTGTACCACACCGTGCTGAGTTTTCTCTTGTCCGAAAGCCGGTGGGCGGGTTAGATTCGGACATTCGGCAAGGAGTCGGTGTTACGTCGACTCTCCGATGATTGTCTTAATCGACGCCGTCTGAGTCGTGGCCGTGTACTCTTTCGTCGAGGTAGAATCTGTGAGGCGTTTATTCCTCGCGTCCACCCACAATTCGTAATGACTGAGTCCACACCGACGATGGGTGTATCAACGTCCACTAGTATGAAACGCCATTTCATCGCTTGACGCAATGCCAAGTCGAGGGACACTAGGGTCGTGCCGTAGGTCGCTACGCCTGACCCGTTAGCCGCCAACATTCGTACGTATCTTTCTTCACGGACCCGTGTATTTTGTTGCGAGGAAATACACATACGTTGGCTCCGGTTTCCACTAGGAAGGAGATTTTTGAGCTCCTGTCCCTCACAAATATGCGGCGGCATGCTAGGCCGTCGTCGCTTGCCGCGTTTACGGACAGCCAGTCTCGTTTCCCTGATTCCAGTTGTATGGGAAACGGCATTTCTTAGCGTGTGCTCGGAACGTCGTATGATAATGGCAAAGACCGGAGTTCTGTGAGTCTTCTCTCGGGCGCGGTCTGTGCCGTCTCGTGTTTGGACGTTGATGGCGGCGCCGGTCGAGGCACAGTGCTTCAATTTGTGTTTATATTCTGGAGAGCCTGTCGTCCGAGGATTCTGGGGAGCAATCTCGCCGATCTCGATAACGGCGACCTTCTGTCTTCTCAACGAATGTCTCGTAGGTCCGGTCAGCCGCCCGCGTCAATTTCTCTACGTCGGTTTTATCCACCGCGGCCAGGGCGTTGTCGAGGTATTCCGGGTGTCACTCCCTCCAGAGCGCGAGGAGGAAATCGTCCGGCATGGAGGGGCCGGCTAGTCTCCTCAGATGCTGAGGGAATTAGGACGACTTTCGGTCGTCCATCTCTTCGGAGGTCAGCAGCCTGCGTGACCTCATGCCGGCTGTATCAGCCAACTCTCGAACGATCTCGTCTTTTAACTTTTCACATCGTTCCGCTTCTGTAATATTATGTATTAATATTATGTATTATTACGAAAAGTTTTTTGAGGAATGACCTGAGAGATTCTGCAAAGATGACATGTTCAAGTTGCGTGAAAGATGGAGAGAGGTTTTGGAACAGAGTGGCACCCATATAATTCATTAAATGTATATCGAATCGAAATGTAAATTCGAGTGAACTTCTTCGGCGACCAAATATTTTCAAAGACAAATATTGTCTTATTGTTATTATCTTTGCTATATCGAGAGACTAGAATCACCCAAAATTTGTGAGGCTAAATGGTTGTACAATAACGTTGTCTGTAGGAAACGCGGTAACTTTAGTCTTAAATCTCATAACACGACTGTTTACCATATCGAAATATGCCCACGCCTACAAATGGCAACGTTGTGCAACTACCCGCCGCAAGTGTTTTCCTGGCACTGAAGAAACGGGGGATATAGCAAAGAACGAATCCATTTAGTAAGATGCTGAAATAACATGTTTTATTTAGCGATTATCGAATTATTTGTTTATGTATATCACTTGGATCAACTAAGCTTAACGAGAGCGACGTTGACATGACACGGCGACCATATTGTTGAGGCTGATCAGAGCATGCGCACTGCGTGGTGCCGATGGCGCTGCTTTGCGCTGCAAAGCAGCCAATTTAGTGGCCTGCGCTGATTGGCCTGTGGTAAACGTTCGCTAATTGGTCGGTGGGAAAGCTAGAAAAAATGGCTGACACAGATGTTTGTAGATACAGCGGTACAGATAAATAACATGGCAATCGAGGTTAGTTCTTCCTGCATCATACGAGAGCTAGGATATGAAGAAGAATTTTTATGATATTGCCACTAGGCGAGTCCCATATAAACCAAAAGCACAGGCTGTTGTATGCGTAAAGCACCTTCTGGCGAAGAAAAAGAAAAAGAGGATCTACAAAATCAGAGACCTCTCCAGATCTCTGATAGGTAGAATTTATAAGAGAATTTTTAATTTTGTTTAAATTGATTAGAATTCAAGTTTGTTTCAAAAATTACCGCGAAACTGGGAAAAAATGGGAAGAGATACTCGAAGTATTTCGAGATACTTAGGAAGAGGTATTTCACGATGCAAAACTTTGAAGGAATCATTTCATAAAATACCATCTTTTCCCTTTCCTTTATTATATTTACATATGGCGGTTAGGACTCGTGAGAGCTTTAGATTAACCTTTCTTTTAGAATATAACAATAAAACTAATATACATTACGTTATATTCTTAATTTAAAAAACATAACATACTAATCATAATGGACGTTCTTAATAAAAATAAATATTAATAATAATAATGTAGATTACAGTTTGTGTCACATACCATGTTTATCATATGAGGTCTGATAAACCTCACGTGACCGACCATGCGATTCTAAGGCACGTGATCAGTCAAAGATTGAGGCTGGTATTTGAATACATAAAGTAACGCAGGTAAATGGCATTAAATATTTCACATTTTTATGAAATATTGATGTTCATTCGAAATACCGTATCATAAATAAGCATAATTTAGTTTAAGATTTAATTCATCTTTTACTTTCAGCCATTAGCGTTGGTTTAGCTCTTCGTGTCGGCTTTTTTCCGTCCGATTTTTTTTCGGGCAATAATCACAAGAATGAACATTTTGTAAACGTACACGAAGAAAAGAATTTGCTTGAAATTTTTAATTCGGAACTAGCATATTTTTGCGTAAAAAGAAAGTGGATCAGACCGTGGACAGGCAGAATCTTCACTCACAGCAACTTCCATACAGTGAAAATTAATGCACTTAATAGGCACTTCTAGTAGATACTTGATATTATGTCGCATACAATTACTAATTATCGTACATGATAGAGTTATGAGCTGTATTATAAATAACGTTATGAGCTGATTGGTTGCGATCGCGGTTGTATTACAGCATTAGGTTGTATTATAGCATTATGTATTAGAGCATTTATCAGCTAGTTTCATTGATTTCTGTATAAGGATAGATTTTTATCTCATAGTTATTTAATGAGGTATCATGTTCAACAATTTTAAAAGTTATCACTATATTTTTTCAAGTTTAATCTAGAATATATTAAATCCAACTATGGTAGAGTTGCATACAAGCATTCATATTGCAATTGTATTCTTCACAATTTCATAGTAAAATTTAACTTTAATTCCAACCACAACTAATGTTGAGATTTTTTAGAATATTTGGCTATTATTATTATTGATTATTATTTTTGAGATTATTTGGCTGTATGTATATATTCTACTATATCAGTACTTTATTAATTTTAAATTTTATCATTGAATAAAAATTAATATGTATGAGAAATATACTTATTTCTACATAACTTTCGTTTCAATTATTGGCAAATCTTTACCATTTTATTTCACATTCTTTCTTTCGTTCTCTAAATCCACGTGAATATTGTTAAAATGAGCGTATTTTCGACCGATCGTGGGGAGACACGATCGTGAGGAAGCGCAATAGGAGTGTAAATTCCCGTTACGATTCTAAGAATCGACCCCGAGTCGATCGATCCCCTGATATCCGTAATACCGTTGTGGTATAACGCTGCGATTAACATATATATATATATATATATATATATATTTCCAACAACTTTGTACAATAACACAAGCTAAATACTGCTAGATATAGAACACTGCTTAAGATATAGGCGACGAAGAAATGGATTGCTCTGACATTAGAGAATCCGAGTAGATATGCAGTGTGATCTGAAGACCGAGATTGAGTACGGGTAGTTATGTGGTCTTCGAAGGAGTCTTGACATGTAAGCGTATTCTGGTTGAACTGAACTCGTACTGGTAATATACTGTACTGGATGTCTCGTATTGAGAACTGGATATGTACTAATCTGGAAGTGAATTGTTTTTGTACTGTTCTAGAATTCAAACTGTCCGCTCTTATATACTTACGAAGGAAAGCTCGGTATGTGTGTAAGTATTGAACGAAGGAAGTTGATTCGTTGTTCACACTTTTCGTTATGAAAAGTGTGATTCCCATTGATTGATGAGTGAAGATAGGAGGAATAAGCGTCCTACCCACGTGGCTCATGGGTGACCTTGTTTATGAGAAAATCCAGACATTTCCATTCGGTAAATGACCGATTTTCCCATTATATAACTACCAGCTGTATAAAACTTTCTATAAACTATATACTTTCTATAAACCGAAAATATTTGCAGGATTAATGGTTTCTACGAGCTAATTATAGCTCAGGTATAGCGGGGCCTTAGGTTTGTTGAGGGTGTACATAACGGTCAGCGGACCCTTAGCGACCCAATACCGAGGGACGTCACACGGTTCCAATCACGCGACGTAACAATGAGTAACGTAGATGGATTACATTTACAGTAATGCTATGATACTTGCCGGTCACGATGGTCCTCCTAATTACATGAAAATCATCGCTCACTGATGGAGGAGTTTCCCTCAAGAGGCCCTGGTCTTAGTGCTCTCTTTAACATAACGCGAAACTCGACAGGTGAGTAGTGTAAGGTAAGACAATGTTAATATTATTTTTAATATTTGTCGAGCAAAAGTTTTGTCAATGTTACAATGTTACAGTGAGCTTTTTCTGATTAAAATCATTACCTATTATTGGTTTTATGCGGTCGTATATTATTTTCTCTAGTATTTTGGACAACACAGGAAGTAGCGATATTGGTCTGTAAGATGTAGTTCGATGTGTGTCTTTGCCTGGTTTAGGTAACATTATGATCTGTGCCAGTTTCCATAGTTTAGGAAAGTATTGGATTCTTAGTATTTCATTGAATATTATCGTCATTAACCTTTATCGCTTTTGGCGAAAGATTTCTCAAGATTTTGCCATTGATTAGGTCGATTCCTGGTGCTTTATTATTTTTTGTTTTCTTGATTATGTTTCTAATTTCTTGTACTGTTGTTTTAGCTATGGTATAGTGTTTGTCAGTTGATGTATTAGTGGTTAGCGCAACAGTTGATGTACTAGTGGTTAGCGTATTCTCGTCCGTATGACTATTGTGGTTGCTGTTATTGATATTATGTGGTGTAAATGTGTTGCAAAGGTGGTTGGAAAATTCTTCAGCTTGCTCTTCGTTGCTTCTTGGCCATGTGTTATCTGCTCTTCTGATTGCTGGGACCAGTTTTATTGTCTTCTTTACTTTTTTTGTGGCTTTCCATAGGGAGTAGTTGTAGTTCTCGTGTGCAGGTAGTGATTCAATGAACTTTGTGAACTCGTTGTTGTTGTGTTCTTCTATTTTGCTTTTTATTCCCTTTGCAAGTTTGTTTAGGTGTTTTTGTTTTCTTTTCTTCTATGTTCTTGCCATTTTGCTTTCGCTTTTCTTTTTTCTCTAATTTTTTCGAGGATGTCTGGCGGAATTATTTCTGTTTGTCTATTGGTTGATTCAAGTATAGTGGTTACCCTTGCTGCTTCTTGGATAGCCCTTGTTGCTTCTTGGATAGTTTCTGTGAGTGTTGTTACTGCTTGATCGATGTGTTCAGGTGTTTTCAGTGGGATGTTGCAGCTGACTTTGCTCTCTATTATTTCTTTGAATATTTGCCATTTAGTGGTTTTATTGCATAGCGTCTCTGTGCTGCTGTAAAAGTTTATTTCCGTATGTAATTATTATGACCATACGTCAGAGGTAAGCTCGAGGCTGGGTGCTATGTATAGTTTATTTGCGCTTAGTCCCTTTGTAACTGCAAAATCTAGCAGGTCAGGTATTTTGCTCAGATCTGTCGCCCAGTATATCGGTCTTCCCGTGGATGATATATTGAGGTTATTATTTCTAATGTATTTTTCCAAGGTTCTACCTCGAGATGTAGTAATACTTGATCCCCATAGTGTGTGCTTCGAAATATAGTCTTCCGCTGCGATATACTTGTCACCTAAGTGTTGAAAGTACTCCTTCCACATTGGTGTTGTCATTTTGTGTCGCGGTGGCACATATACTGCTGACAACTGGAAGTGGTTGCTGCTAGTTTGTAGCGTAACGGTGGTTGCTTGGGTATATTCCTTTCTTACATGGTTGTGTAAGTGATGTTTCATATATCATTTCTTATTGTGCTTTTCCTGAGGGGTATTTGGTATCATATATGGTGTAGTATGGTATTTTCATATGGCTTTTTGGGGCGAACTGCTTTCCGGAATAATATGTCTATATTGTTGTTATACAGGGATGTTTTAGTTTCTTAGACCCGTTATTGTAGGCCGTCTGAGTTCTAGGCTGCTATTTTTTTTTTAGCTTAGCCGTTTTTATTTTTTGCTTAGCATGTTTGTAGGAAGTTGTAACATGACTGTGATCTGTTGCGTTTGCTGTCTGAGAACTGCGTTTTGTTCGCTTATCATTTTTATTAGCATTTCAGTGTTCTTGATAGATTCCTTAAGCAGTTCTTTGATTTGTGTCTACTTGACTACTTGCGCGCAGCTTCAGCTACCAACAGTGTTGGTTGTTGTTTTCTTTTTTTCTTTTTAATTAGCAGACGCGCAAGAAGGTACCGAGAAAGGATAGCAACGCATCTAAACCGGCTAGCAGCGGAAACGATCAACACATCAAGCATAGAAGCAGATCTCATTCAGGATATAACCTAACAAGCACGAAGATGGTACTCCGCTGGGGTAGCCACCCACATGATAATCAAACAGCCAAAAAATTCTACCAAATGTCCAAATCGGACAAATTGTGAATGTAAATAACTAAATAAGAAAAAAATTGTTGTTTTTCTGCTTCTATAGTTTTCCCACCGTTTATGTTTGCTTTTATTTCCCGTTTTTTTGTTGTAACTTGCTACCTTTCAGCTTTCATCCTGGTGGGTTAGTTCGTTACTGCTTTTATTCTCTTCATTGTTTTGAATGGGTTTCTTTCAACTTCAACTTCAACTTCGTTTGTAGCCGAGCATTCTTTTTTTTTTGATTTTTTGTTATTGATTGGCTTAGTTTTAAAATATTTGTTGTTTTCTTTATGCAGTATATTTCGCCTTTACTTGATATTTTTATTGGTGGAATATAAGCCTACATTTTAGATTTGATAGTAGCCTCCTTAGTAGAAAACACGGTTTTCCAACACTTGGCTATGGGTGTTGACGTTTGTAACTTTCTTTTCCCCACTTACTACACTTTGTCAGAAGCACTGTTTTGTACGCCTATTTACCCGGGCTGCTTGGGCAGAACTGCAGCTCAACACTTAGCTCGCATTTCTTCCAAGTAAAATCTCCACTTCTTATTGTATATACGACCGTAATCGTGGTCGCGACCATTCGATTATCTATACCACCACTGCCACTCTATTCTCGTGGTTATGTCACATGGCATGAAAGTTCCACACATATACGCATATGTAATTTATATGCAGTTCTATAGTCTGTTCAAAGAGACGAGAGAGACAATCGAGTGTCACTAATCGGCAGCTAACAACTGCGCAGTCGCAGAAATCACGTGTTGCTTATGTTTACTCTCTCATCTTATTGGAGAGACCAGAGGCAAAGTACAATTTCGTTTTCATCCTATCCCATCTCTCCTACCATCGCACGTGTAACGTCGATTCACATCAGAAACCAAGCCACTGTGACATTAGAGGCCAGATGTGTGCGGGCCATCACCGCGTACCCTCAATAACCTCAAGCACCCACTATAAACTTAAACTTTTAGTTTATTCCTGTAGTTCATTTATGGATGGTCTTTGAACAGTCCTTAGCTTTAATACAAATTATGTTCCTACAAATTATGGAGGAAGCAAGTAGTTATCTAATGGGAAAACCGAATATTTGGCTAACGAAAAGCCACGTTGGTTAGGAGGCTTCCTCCTCCTATCTTCATTTATTAACGTGCGCTATAACCAATTGGCATCGCGGATCGTTACCCTCACTTTTCCTAACGAAAAATATAAACAATGAATCCGCGTTGTTAGTGCAAAGAGACACCGAGCTTTCCTTCGTAATAATACGAGAACACCTCGACACTGAAACTACTAACTCTCATCAGTCAACATCTCTCTGATCAGTCGCGTAAACTGTACTTGTGTTATTTAATAAAGAAACAAAGTGGAGTTGCTGCTCAATCTTCTTGTATTTAAAACCTAAACCTTAATTTTACGTGGCATACGCCTTTAAAACCTAAACCTTAATTTTACGTGGCGGCGTCGCTATTGATCGATTACGGTGATAGAAATCGACGGCGATTATATCGAACCCAATTAACGTAAAACGGTGACTCGACAGCATTGGCGTAGTCTGCTAAATAAAGTGCCACTTATTACCAAACTGAATGATTTCTTTACTTTATATATAATAGTACGTGCACATTTTGTCCCAAAGATAGACGAGCTTTTTAAAACTAATAATGCAGAGGCATCGTATCCAAGAAAATGTTTTATTTTATGCAAAACCATTCCTCCTGTCGCGATACACGTCCTATTTGCATGCCCAACTAATGCGTCAAGATATGTGTGTGATTATTAAAGGTTTTGGAGTTCGATATTTAATTGATTCACACCGATTCAATTTTAGCTTTCTATATTTCACCATCATGTACAGTCATATGAATACACCGGATACTCTCTGATAATTAACACGTGGCGGACGCCAAAACAAAAAAGCGTCGTTAGAAGTCGTACCAACTTTGCATGTAGAAACTAGTGATCATACCAATCTAATATTTTCCTCAACATGCTATTATTTAATTATGTATGGAGACAAAAGATTGAAGGGAACATTAATCTTCTTTACTCGAAAGTTCCATGAAGGGGTTTTCGACATCCTGTTATGGATTTTAACGTGTAGGTAGGTATAATGTTTAATCTACGATTTTTCTTACAAAACGTCATACAAGATGGTTTATGTCTTCGAATGTCCATTATCTTCTTCTCTATGACTTGTACGAGGGAAGCTCATGTATCGTCCGATTTGAGAAACCCTGTGCACCCCGCAGCTTAGGCTGACCTACTTTCATTCATGTAAGAAGGTTTGCTCGCGCACAGGGGTATTTTGGCTAATTTTTAATGGTCAATAGAAAACGAAGCCGAAAACGCATTTTTTTTATTCTGGATTTTCATCTTATTTTAGCTTCAAGAATCATCTCTTAAATTTTTTTACATGTGTAGTTGAACACTTTCTATGTATGTATATGTTAGACGTCGGGTTAGGCTAACACGATGTTTAATGAAATTTCAATTTTTTTTTTTTAGACCTACGATTAATATTACTTGAAATTCAAATGCCATTGCATAGATTTATTCAAAATAATGTCACCTTCGACAATTATCTGGGAAGAAATCTTAACGCCAATAATAATGAGCGATTATATTTTAAAGTGACAACGAATACGGGAAAAAAAAGAAAATCATGGCTATTTGCCCATTGAATAGATATAAGCTAGATTTGGAATACGCTGCCAGTAAGAATAGTTGTAACGGTGTTCTTTATGTCATGGGAGGATTTCAAGGCAATCCCCATTGAGAAAAAAGAAGCAATGCAAAAGATAAAAAATTAAATCTGTAAACGTTTTATACACACATTTATTATGATAAATGAATTATCATTATAAGAGCGATGATTTTACTTATTCTTCTGAGTTATTCATTAAATTACTTCCTCTTATTAGTGATTTGCAAAAAAAAAAAAAATAATAAGACAACATAAATACATCGAGAACAAAATTTTTAGCGTGAGATTGATAAATAAATTAAAGAATTTTGTTAATTTTCTATATATACATCGGAGACGAAAGGACGTCGGAGCCCCTCTAGAACTTCAGGATAACCCCCTAACATTGTAATCTAGAGCCTATTATAGCCGTAATGAAACAATCGCAGTTATCCAAATCGATAGTAATTATACGGGATTAGTGACGGTGAGCTTTGGCTCGTGGCGACAGCCTGCCGCCCAACGTAGCCGCGGTTAACGGGGACGGGCGCTCCGTCTAACAAAGGTGCGGAGCGGTGTTATGACCCTCATTAAAGAAATTACCCATAGAGGTACCTGACAGTAAAACATGCCAACGATTCCTTCGGACAATGAATTCCTGAGGTTGAGGCACGTACACGGCACAAGTCCAGTTAGCCCGAGGGCCCGCTATAAAACCAGAGTTTTTTCGGCGATTAAGATTTTTGCAAACGGACAAGCAGCTTTTATCCCAAATCGACCAACCGACAGCGACGTCGATCCAAGGATCTTGTGTACTTAGACACCCCACCAGAGTTTGTCTCGGTGGCGTCCATGGGACGAAGATTCAGTCTTGCTTGAGATTTGATCGACGAAGAGAGCAGCGCCTTACGATCAGGGAGTGGTACACGTTTGAGTTAGAGCAAGGATATCTATCCTCCCATTGACCATGGATTCGTTATCGATCTTGAGAGCATTGTCACTAGTGTCGCGTGCGTGTGTCCGCCGTGAGTTCGCGGCTACTTTGTAACATCCTTAATTGTGACAATAAAAGTCCCTTACGTACGGTAAGACGATGGATGACTTCAATAACGAACCATTACCTATCCCAAGCCCTCACCAGGATAGACTCGTAAAATTCGAGACGACGTAAAATTCTCAAAAGTCACACGATTCACGACAAAAAGATCAAGGGAGAACAATATATTGCTCCCAATTTACATAATACAATTATCCCCTGACAGCAATATAAGTAACCTGTTAAAAATAAACCATTTTAACTACTTCAGAATAAAATGGGAAAAAATAGTAAAAAAAAAAGGATGACTTAACTCAATGCCACAAATGCCAGCGATTAGGCCACACAGCGTAAAACTGCAACATAAACTACCGCTGTGTTAAATTCAGTGAGCACCATGGTCCAGGCGACTGCAAAATAAAAAGGGAAAACGCAGTAACCACAGACAAAATATTCTGCGTCAATTGCAAAAACTACGGACACCCCGCGTCATACAAAGGTTGCCCCAAACTCGTAGAGCTTCGTAAAAAGCTAGCCGATAAACTCAAAAAAGACAAAGAAGCAAAGACAAAACGAATTGCCGAAATAAGCCGCAACTAAAGTTCTCTGACGTAGTGAAACAACAAACAAAACTAAACCAAATAACCGAAAACACAACACAATCAGCAAACTTAGATCCGCGCTCAAGCCAAAGCCCAATCACAATCGATAATTCCCCCCATCTAAACATTATAAACGTTATTGAAGACTTTTAAAAAGGCATTCTCCAAGCGCTAAAAGAACAACAAATGCAGTTAAACGAAATAAAAAATACACTATCAACGCACGAAGAAAGGTTCGACGCCATCTTCAGCACTTTCAATAGCACAAATGACGAATAACCAAAATACGCCAAACCAACAATCACAGCAAAAAACACATAAATTTAACCTAAAACATCTGAAAATAATTGTAATAAATGCTAACTCTTTAATCTCAAACCAAAAAAGATACAGTATGCTAACCCTAATAAATAAAGAAGCCCCCGATATGGTACTCATCTCAGAAACAAAACTAAACAAAAGACACAATGTACACTTCAAAAACTACTCCATGATAAGACACGACAGACCGAACGCCAGTCAAGGAGGAGGAACAGCGATCCTCATAAAAACCCCTATAAAATACAAAACAATTCTAATTGATAAAATAACAAGTTTCAAAACCTTAGAAACAACGATCATAAAAATAAGCAATAAGGAAAACTTGTTTATCACTGTAGCCTACGCAATCCTGGGAAACCAGAAAGAATTTAGCGACGAATTCAATAAACTTTGCGAACTCTTACAGCTCAATAAACCGGAAAACTACTATATAATAGCAGGAGACCTTAACGCAAAACATACAAGCTGGAAAAACGAAATAAACAACACGAGAGGCAACTTCATTAGAAACTGGCTAGACAATAAAAGCATCCA
>NT_176785.1:0-1724 GCF_000188095.3 Bombus impatiens | reverse complement strand
TCTCCAAACTAAACAACAAAAAATCCTCCGGCTTCGACGGCATCCCAAACATCTTACTCAAGCGCCTACCGAACAAAATAAAATGGTACTACACAGTACTCTTCAACAATGCTCTCTAAACAACACATATTTCCCCAGAAAATGGAAAAAAGCCAAATTGATAGCTATAACAAAAAAGGATAAAGACGGCTCATCGCCCGCAAACCTACGACCCATAAGTCTCCTCCCCAACATAAGCAAAGTATTTGAAATAATCATAAACAACCCCCTAACCTCCTTCTGCACAAAAAATAACATAATCCCAGAGAATCAATTCGGCTTCCGACACAAACACTCCACAATTCACGCAATAAACAAACTTACGTCGGACATTTGCTGGGCTCTAAACGCAAAACAACGAGTAGCCGCCTGCTTAATAGACCTCGAAAAAGCTTTCGACACAGTCTGGATCCCAGGTCTCATATACAAATTGATCAAAAAAAATTTTCCTAAACACCTGATTAAAATAGTCTGGGACATGATCACAAGCAGAACATTCGTAATGACTGAAGGTTCACACTCATCAAGCAAAGAATTCTCCATAAAAAGCGGTCTACAACAAGGTACAGTAAATTCCCCGTTACTTTTCAGTATTTATAACAGTGACTTACTAAATCTCTTTGATCTCAATACATCCACCCATAAACGCTCCATAGCCTTCGCAGATGACCTAATCATCTACGTAACAGGCCGCAAAACCAAAACAATAAAAACGGAACTCCGAGAACTTTTTGAGAAAATAAGCGACTATTACCACGCATGGAAACTAAAAATCAACATAAGCAAATGCGAAACCATACTGTTTAGACCCAAGTCAAATGAAATGGGCCCAATAGAAAGAGAATACTGCAAAAAATTTCAACTAAGAGAAAAAACAGACAAAGGGGCTCTCATACCACACAAAAATTGCGTAAAATACCTAGGAGTAAACATAGACTATGAATTAAACTACAAGCAGCACACCGAAATTCAACTTACTAAGGCCAATAAAAAGCATTCTGGAAAATAAAAAAACTATTCTACTCCAAACATCTCGACAGCAAAGTAAAAATTCTATGCTATCAAGCACTAATCAGACCGATCATAACCATCGGCTGCCCAATCTGGTACAACATATCAGCCTCCCAAATGGAAAAAATTCGCATATTCGAAAGAAAATGCATCAGGGCTTGCTTGAGTACTTACAGATCCGAACACAGCGGATTCAAAAAATATGTAAAAAACAAAATAATATACGACCTAGCCAACGTTCACCGCATAGACTGTCACATCCTAAAGCTAATAAGAAACCACTTCGCGCAAGCGGCCAAGATAAAAGAAAATAGTTTAATCTTCAGTTGCTTATTTCCAAATGACGCATATTACAAAAACACTCTGACAACAGGCTACATCCCGCCAGAAGCTTTCCCATACCTTGACGAAAAAAACTACCTCCAGGACCAAAATAATATTCCAATAATTTATCACATAAAAAGAAAAATAGGGACCCAAACTATACTTTACGAAGAAAACCTAGATGGACAGACCGCAGACACTAGATGGAGATACAACATGGCCCTCTCTCTGAAAGACACCAAAGACAAACATAGAAAAAATACAAAAAAATATTGGTGATTACTGAATCCATAATAAAATAAAAGAGAAAATCCATTAAACCGATAAAACTCAATTCTGCCCCCGTACAA
>NT_176784.1:298-24333 GCF_000188095.3 Bombus impatiens | reverse complement strand
GATCATTGTCTGTATGTCGATGCGGTCGTCCACAAATATTGGTGGGGGGTGGGGGATTCTCTGTGCGTGTTGGTTTGGTGGCGGTTCTGTGGTGGCGGTTCTACGATTTCCATGGCGTCGTTTGAGGATTCTAATACGGCGAACCTGTTGTGAGTGTTTATTTGTGTTGTTGTTTCTATTTTCCTTTTCTTTGTAGTGTTAGCGTCGTTGGTGCGGGGAGTTCTGCTACACTTCTGCCACGGTGGAGGTAGCGCGGGGTAGCTGCGAGTCTGCTTCGGAGAGCCTGGTCGCGATTGCTGGGCCATCATCGAGCTAGTTAATTCGGAATGAATAACTAGTCGTGAGGCTATGAATCTAGTATTCGGGTTGTGGTTATGTGCGTGGGATTTTCTTCTCCCGAAAGGGTAAGGGACACCTGGCTGTGGTGTTCTCTTTCGACGGTTGGGCGACACGTGTTGTTTTCGGACTACGCTGGGCACTAGAGACACGTCTGCACGCTTCGGCACGCTTGGTACTTTAATGCATGAGGTTGACGGTGAAAATAGAGTGGTAGGATATTACAGTAAAGGACCTAGCCCTACGGAATCTAGGTATTTTTCATACGAACTAGAGACGTTAGCAGCTGTTACTCGCTGTTAGACATTGTCGCCGTTATTTACATGGGCGAGAATTTTTAGCCGTTACTGATTGTAATTCCTGGAAGACATCTAGTGATGGGGTGAATTTAAATGACCGGGTTTATAGGTGGTGGGCTTACTTGCAAACTTTTACTTTCGACATTATGTATCAAGGAGGTAAACGAGAGGCCAACGTAGGTTTCTTCTCGCGAAACCCCGTAGACTTGGATCACCGTACGATCAACTAAGTCGTAGAGAAGGAAATCAATCCGACTGAAATCCCCGAAGATCGGCTATTAGCGGTACAACATCGCGAACTCCGAATTCCTGAGAGCGTCAGTATAGTGCAGAACGAGGAGCTTACGGAAGATATTGCGAATACGTATGAATTACGGTCCGGTACTCTTCGTCGCAAAATACAGAGAAAAGGCAGAACTCTCTGCTTGCCATTGTCTCCAGAGGTCTTAGGTGGTTCGTCATTAACCATGTGCAACAGCCAATTATGCACTTAGGTTGGGATAAAACGCTTGAGAAACTATACGAGCATTACTGGTTCGAAGGGATGGCGAAATATGTTCGTAAATTCGTAGAGAACTGTCGTGCTTGTCAAGTTCCAAAGGCTAGTTCAGGTAAAATACAAGCTGAATTACATCCTATACCTAAGACCAGCATACCTTGGCATACAGCTCACGTGGACATGACGGGCAAACTAAGCGGGAAAAGTGATTCGAAGGAATATGTCATTGCTTCGGTCGACGTCTTCACTAAATTCGTATACCTGCATCATACTCGTAAAATAGATTCCCTTAGTACCGTTGAAGCACTTAAGTATGCTATATTTTATTCGGCAATCCTTGCCGGATAATAATGGGTCAAGAGAGGTGTCCTACGGGTAAAGAGTCCCAAGATTTCTGTCAAGGTAAACACTAAACTCTATTTAATCTCAACCGGTGCGAGTAGGACCAACGAACAGGTAGAGCGTATTATAGGTACGTTGAAAATTATGTTCACAATCATAGAAACGAACGGGCGATCGTGGCTATACGCGATTGGCAAAATACAGTTGGCTTTAAATTGCACCACCAACCGCGTAACGAAGTCGAGCGCCTTGGAACTACTGATCGGTAAGGCAGTAAGACCTTACGACTTGGTAGTACTCGATAATGTAGGGGAAAGGGCAACAGATATCACCAATGTAAGACAACAAGCCCTAAGAAACATAGAGGCCAGTGCCAAGTACAACAAAGACAGGTTTGACAAAACCAAGGCGATAGTTGTCAGGTTCAACCCCGGTGATTTCGTGCTACGGAGAATGGAAGAGAGAAACCAGCGTAAACTAGATCCGAAATTTAAGGGTCCATTTATGATAGCGGAGGTCCTGGAGTGAGACCGACACATTCTAAAAACGCTAGACGGAAAACGCTCTTACAAAGACAGTCATGACAGGTTAAGGAAGTTGCCAGATAGTCGCATTCCTACGGATTTGGATGTTGGTAGTAGTGGCGAGGACAGTGACCAAAGCGATACGAGTACCCCGATGCCGGTGGCAACGCCACGAGTTCTAAGCGGTCGTGTAGGCACACGCACTGCCGGTGGCTACATACGTACACGCAGTGCCGACATATATATATGTCGAAGATGAAAGAACACCGGAGTCTTTGGAATTAAAAGTCAAGTGCCTTTTTAATTCTTCAGTTGTAATTAAAAGATTTGCCGTCATTCTACCCAATTGTACTTATTTGCGATTTGTGATAATAAACTTGGGCTCGGGGCGACTGCCAATCGCCGAACGTAGCCGCGGTCACGAGATGAACGCTTTGTCTAACAAAGGCATGGAATAATTCTATAGCCCTCCTTAAAGAGGAAATAGTTGTAACACTCGACAGTAAACATTCCAACGGTCTCTGTCCCGTAGCTCCCCACACGCAGACCCTATTCTTCGAGTAAGATGATTGCCAGATGTCGATGCGTCTCCGCAGTACATGTTCAGCTAGCTCGACGGCCCGTTATAAATCATAAGATTCAGCTAACTAAAGTCTTTCAAACAAACAGTCTTTGTCCCAACTACGAGATGATAGAGGAGACCTATTTTTCAACGAACGGCGTCTCCCACTAGCAACTTTCCCTCGAGGGCGGCTAGCATCTTTTTCTAACCACCGATATGGAGATTGACCAACTAGCAGCAACGCCAATTTCCCTTACTTTCTGAACGAAGGCTTTTCTCGACGAATCCGATGATCTCGTGTCCTTAGACACACCCCATTATAGTTTTCCTCTGTGGCATCATCGGGACGGGAAAGGCATTCTCGCTCGCGATCTCATCGATGAAAGGAGTAACCCTTCACGACCAGCGAATATTACGCGTCCGACTTAGATTTTGTGAGTACGTTCATCTATTATCCCGTCGACCGCGAATTCGTTATTGAACCTAGTATCATTGTCATTAGTTCCTCGAGTACCTAACTACCACGGTTACTTGTCCGGTTCTATAATAATCGTATTTGCACCAGTCAATGTCTTCTCTATTGCATAACGACAACGTGTAACGCAAACGAAGATTCGTTTCACGCCCCTAACCCTAATTCTAATGTAAACCCGACATATACAATATGTAATGATTTACGTGCAGTATTATACCGAGTGCGACAGCAAACGTTATTTTGTGCTTCAACATATATTCTACGTTTAACAAAGAGTTACTCCGTTGACCGTGGATTTCTTATTGAACATAAGAATTTTCATGATATTGAGATGTGTTGTCAAGGTCATCATTCTGGACAACTTTTTTTATACATGTTATCGCTACATGGCTTTAGTTTCCAAGATATTCGCAAAAGGCTTTAACCCTTTCGCTTCCGGTGCCGCTTATAGACGGCGACCACGCGACTGTCACGTAAAATCGATACTTAGATTGTAAGAGAAAAAAAAGCTGAGTCGTAACTCAACTATTAATTTTCTTTTATCGAACTTTATTATAACTTTGGCACTGAACCGGAGAAAAGAGGTTGTACGAGAACAGCGACTAGAACAAGAACAAGAACTGCCCGAGCTGGATGAAGTCTCGGCTTATATACACCCAGGCTTGGGGATGTTGAAGGGTTCGGTGTGGGCTCCAAAGGAGTCCGAAAGTCGGGGGTCGAGCCTTATCTCCAATGAGGACTAAGGTGCGTCGCAACTTTGGCGTCCGACAGTCGGGAGTCGATGTGTTTTCTCTGATGGGGACTAACATGCGTCGCAGCCCTTTGGTGTTCGAAAGTCGGGGGTCGAGATCTTATCTCTGATTGGATTGAGAAGTAATTGATGTCACACGACGATCGGCACCCCATATATCAATCATACACCAGTCATATATTGGGTATACACCAGTGCCATCTGTAGTCAATAATATATTTTTTCGTTACCGGCAGAACATATTCTTTTTATTTTATCGATATATTGGATTAATCGCTTCTTAAAAGTTAAAATTAAGTTGAAGTTAAAGTTTCTTACTTTTCATAATTAGTTATATTAAACATCTTATCGTAAAGTCATGTAAATATGTAATATATTACCTACAATTTTGTAAGCCTTTTCATATTAAACATGTAAATTATACTTACCATATTGGTGCAAAGATTGTTTTATTATTGTTTTATTCAGCACAGTTGTTACTTAAGACTTAGGAAGACATTTATACAGCAATCACGCCACTGTACGCATGTGTGGCGCGCGCCTCCGTACAGGGAGAGCACTTAGGCGGACTGGACTGCCGAAGCGAAAGTGTTAATGCAATTTATGTTACGATTACATTTCATTTTAGAGTAGACGGACGCATTTTTATATAGTCCAACCTAAACTTAACCCATTGGAAAAAAAGATAATCATTTTTAATATTACGTAAATAAAAAAGGAAAATTAATTAGTTAAACAAAATGTGTTATACTTCACATAAAGTATAAAGTTCAAACCTAATTGTCTTGGAAAATAAAGCCTCAAACGAAAAAATATTATCTCATATTGTCTATTCCAAAATATTATCTTATATTGTCTATTCTTTTTTCCATGTCAGTGCAAGTACAAATTGCATTACCTACACATAGCTCTTGATTCTTATCATTATGCTCTTTCCTGCAAAATATTCAGTGACACTTACAAAATCTTTACAATCAACATCATCTAATTACATCCGTTTACCAATTGCACTATTAATTACACGATATTCTGTGCGATAAATTTATACTAGGTATCCTTCAGAAATTCACCACAATTTTCTTCAAATCTACATATTTAGAAACCATTTTTCAGAAATTCAACATGATTTCCTTCAGATCTGTATTATGATTAAATTTTATTACCCAGTGCTCTAAAATGTTCCGTAAATGCTTCAAAACGATCAGTAAATATTATAAACTCAACTTACAACCATTATTACCTAATTTCTGTAATCTCACGAATATCCATTTATTACTAGCAGTTACTACCGACATTGCTTTTTGCGAAACAGTTGGAAAAGTACCCACAATTAGAAACTAACAGACGTATCCTTGGGACAATTCCCGATTTTCTTATCTTTTTAACTCCATCCATTTCCATAGTAATCTCAGTGGTTTCCGATTTTCCTTCCACTCTAACTGCAACCCTTTTGCTTCCTTACATTTGTTGTGACTAACGCGATTCGAGGTGCGTTGAAAGGGCTCCAGGTATTTCCACACAGCGTATTCTTGGATTCTCTCTATGGAAGAAAGAGAGACGAACTTTAAGACCAAATTCCGTTTACTGCGCTTCTTACAATTAATTAAAATGTCCTATATAGTATTTTTTCATTTTTTAAAAATATGTTGAAATCAGGGACTATGACAGTTGTAACCCAAATTTACAAAGTTATAGTTTAAACATTAGTATCTTACAATTATTTTAAATTGTTTTGATCAGAAATAATCATTACAATTACTCAAATTTCTTTGATTAGAAATTCCGTCACCGATAATGATTATCAATAACTAAAAATAGTTCATTACAGTAATGGTTATCGATAACCAAAAACGATATTTATCGTTGATAATAGTTATCGGTAACCGTAGAAATGTTCATTTATAATGATTATTTGTAATCAGAACACTCGAAAATTAATATTTTTTAATCACTTAATTTTTTCAAAACATCTTTTATAATTTAGTAGGTTTTTTTTATTGCCAAGGAGAGTTAACTTTTTTTAAAATAACTTCTCTCGTAAGAATTTTGCGAATAATTGTTATTTTTGGCCACTGGTTGAAATATTCAAAGTTCTTCATATTTTTTGCCTTTTAAACAAAGTCAGAAAATCCTATGTAGCTTATAGGGATCTAGAAACAGCCTGATTTATTTATTCTAATTGTTTTTAGGTGTCTTTACCAATTTATAATGTTCTATTACAAAGTATCGTAAATTAGATAGCCCTACCTTCAAATATAAATAGGACATTTTATTGTAAAACCACGTATATATGTTGTTACGAAACTATCAATTTCTTAACAAATTTTTCTAGCTTTCACTTCTATTCCTTATTTTCTCCTTACTACGTTTGTGTTTACGTATAAGTTGTACGTATAGTTAAAAATATTAATTAAATATGTGTTGAGAATTTTGGATCCTAATAACCGAAATAATGATATAGGGACACTAAATTCACACTTGGAATTAATATTAGAATAGTTATATATTTATTTGATAAACGATGTTAATCGATACACACTTGCATGCTTCTCAAGCTTCTCAGCACTTTCTTTCATACCAGACTGTTAACTCAACAGTTTACATTCCTTTGTTTTCGAGACGCCGTGCTCACACAATCTCCCACACACTGATATTCACATACATGCATCGCTACTACGCAGCTAACCTAGTCTAGCACATAAAATTATACATATCTCAATAATATGATTTCATGTCGTTTTTTGATAAAAATTCCCTATCTCGCTCCTTTTATAAAATTAAAACGTTCTATCTGAAGCATTTAATTAATTAATACATTATTATCTATTTATTTATTATTTATTTTTCATTATTTATTGCTATTATCTATGTATTATCTACCTGTACGCTTAGTTATAATTGTAGGTATAGGCTGCCACGAAAAGCTGACTTAATTAAATCGAATAAAGAACAGCAAGAATCACAGGAAGAAAATGTAAAACCTCAGTTTTTTCAGTCTCGAAGTGCCAGATAGAATGCTAAGTAACGATAGAAAAGGCAGTATAAGTATCAGATGGTAGCGTCTGATGTATGGCTCACACCCATTTGCATAACTGAAACATTGAAGAAACATGCTTCTGTTTTCCAATAAGGGTCATTGCACATCAAATCGATCATTTTTTGACGTTGAAGTTAGGAATTTTTTTCAGTGAAGTATCATATAATTTACGCGAATTGCTCATTTTATGAAAATGGAATTCAGAAACTATTTTTGTAATCGAGTTGCTCTTTTGAAAGTTTAATGTGTAAGATTTAACATATCTAAATGACATTTCGTTCGCAATAAAGAATCAATACTTTCTGATGTTGGAAATTATAAACACATGTCTGTCTTTTAATTCTAAAAATTTTATTTCCAACTGATTTTCAAAAATTATCAAATATTGAATCCGCCTTAAACGTATGTAAGTACATATCTGACAATCGTCTGTTCCAGTAGCAAACTGCAGACGCAAGTATATTGCAATCAAAATCTTTTGTTTCTTTTCAAGCGAATGGAACTCTATTAGAATATATTGCGGGTAAATGTGTTCTGTATTTTTGTGCAGCGTGCAAAGTTTGAAAGGATAAATTAATCCTTTCTTGTTATTTATACAATTGATATACAACGTAACACGTTTGGATATTGATCAAAAATTCATTTTTGATTGAAAATAATCTCACCTAACCATTTATATATGTGTTAAACGTGTCTCCTTTCGTACTACAAAAAAAATTTTTTTTTTTACGTGGAGGAAATCTTCATAGACACCTCTTACCACCCCTGTGCAGACTGGTAGAAGAGGTAGTGCCGGATTCTTACCGGCTAAAACCTCCACGGGCGGGGACGGTAAACCAGTGCGTGAATGTTCCTCCTCGGGCCCCTGGTGCTTATCACCAAGCACCTTTGCCAAGCTCACTCACAGAAAGTACACCCGCAACAAACGCAAGGGAGGGGCAGGCCACTTGCCTGTAGTAAAGAGAAACTTCGCTTTTTCCGTTCCTTTCTAAAGATCATCCAATGTCGAGGATTCGAACTCGCAACGCGTCGTCTTCAGCTCTGGGCCTTAGCGAGCGTAGCTGGTTGTCCCGCCGAGCTTCTAGCTGATTGGAAAGTATTTGATTCTTAATATGGCAATGTATATCATAGGATGTATTCTAATTAGCCTCATGAAGGAGATGCACATTTTTCATAGCTCTCTCAAAATACAAGGGGTAAAGTTAAATAATTCGCTCAATTAAATCATTATTATTAAATCCATTATGAAGCTCTTAACAATATATTTTTGCTGCTATTATAATTCTTGTAGTAAGAGATGGCCGTTCTAAAAGAATTCCTGCCTCTTCTAATGCGCTTATTTTCAAGATGCCTAGCCTTGCGTTTTCCATCGCATTGGCAGAGATTTTATAACATATGGGATTAGCATAAGTTATAAATAGGTCTAATTAACAATTTGTAACGGAAGATTTTAACCTCAAGATCTAGGTCCGATGCAAACGATCGAATTTGCAACAAATGACCGCAACGGCAATGGGTTGGAAGAACAAGAAAATACATATATATGTCGGATTTGCACTGGGAGTAGGGTTGTGGGCGTCAAATGAATCTTCTCGAGAATTAGCCATTGGTACGTTATACACAGGTGTAGTTTATTGCAATGATAGAATTATTACAGTCTTGACAATTGATCACGGCGGTTCGGCACTCGCGACACTAGTGACGATGGTCTCAGGCTCAATAACGAATCCGCGGCCAACGGGATGACAAAAGAACGTACTCACAAAGTCTAAGTCTGGTTAAAACGTGAAATAACCACTGATCGCGAAGATGTTACTCTTTAATCGATGAGATCGCGAGCGAGAATGATTTTCCCGTCCCGATGATGCCACAGAGGAAAACTATATTGGGGTGTGTCTAAGGACACGAGATCATCGGATTCGTCGAGAAAAGCCTTCGTTCAGAAAGTAAGGGAAATTGGCGTTGCTGCTAATTGGCCAATCTCCATGCCGGTGGTTAGAAAAAGATGCTAGCCGCCCTCAAGGGAAAGTTGCTAGTGCGAGACGCCGCTCGTTGAAAAATAGGTCTCCCCTATTTTCCCGTAGTTGGGACAAAGACTGTTTGTCTGTTTGAAGGACTTTAGTTGACTAAATCTTAAGATTTATAACGGGCCCTCGAGCTAGCTGAACATGTACTGCGGAGACGCATCGACATCAGGCAATCATCTTACTCGAAGAATGGGGTCTGCGTGTGGCGAGCCACGGAACAGAAACCGTTGGAATGTTTACTGTCGAGTGTTACAACTATTTCCTTTTCAAGGAGAGCTATAGAATTATTCCATGCCTTTGTTAGACAAAGCGTTCATCCCGTGACCGCGGCTACGTTCGGCGACTGACTGTCGCCTCGAGCCCAAGCTCATTATCACAAGTCTCGAACAATTACAATCGGATTGAATAACTACAATTGTTTAATTACAGCTATAGTAGACTCTAGGTTACAATGTTGCGGGGTTATCCAAAGTTCCAAAGGCTCCGGTGTTCTTTCATCTCCGACATATATGTATCCTTCTTTTGCGAAACAGGAGAACTTTATTTCTTTCTCTGCTTTTCCAACGGCACCGGGACGATATCGTACGATAAAATATGGCTCATCTGCACCGAGCCTTAAGATACACGATTAAAAGAGGTTTTTATTAGCCAACATAGCCCTATATATTTGTTAGTGAAATTTTCACATGTTTATTACAAGTTGTATGTGTATTAATACAAGTGATGGGTGTGTATATCGCAACTGGTACCACTATGCGATTTTCCCAGATAGACGATATGAATGTCCTCCATTTGATTCGGGTTTAAGAGTGCTTCAAACGTAGTTGCGTACGACCTTCGTCGTTGACAGACGGTTCCGTTGAAGAAATCCAACGTTAAATTGGGTGAGTGGCGCCGGCCGACTTTTCCAACCATCTAGAACTTTTTATTACACTTTATTATACACTTAATAGTCACAATTAGGATATACACTGAATTGACACGTATTAATTACACTTTACTCTAGTAACTTTATATAAATTAAATGGGCGATTGGTTTAAGGGTAGAACCTCGGTAAAGAGATGTTGACTGTTCTATAGATAGAGAATTAGTAAGTTTTAGTGAGGATGTTATGGCAGAGGAAAGCTAGATGTGGGTGTGTCTAAGACCAAGAGAGGAGCTGATTTGTTAAGGACAATTTTGGCTAGGAAAGTGAGGGCGATGGACATTGCTTTCGGTTTGATCATAAGAAGGTTTTTTTTTATTTGGTAAGCTATTTGCAATCAATTCTCTTTGAAAATTTTAAGTAATTTCATTTGGCGTGGTACAATAGCTTGGTTCATAATAATTTATATGTAGGAATGTTTATTATAAATTAACAGAAATACAGTATGATAAACACAATATTGTAACACTCTCGCAAAATTGGATATAATATCGCGCTTCACGAATTCGTTTAACACTATTTCTACGTCACAGCAACACGATGAACTTCTCTCGACCACGATTAATTCAACTCTGACAGCATTACCACGCTCATTTTTCCTTTAACAAACCTTGGTAACGCTCACAACACTCCGTGACAATATTAACATATCTTAAAAACGTTTATAAACAATTAGCCATGTCTTTCGCTAACGTCACACCATCCGGTGTGACAGACAGACAGATATACAACGGACAGAAATAGAACGTGCAACGAAAGATTTGGAGAAAAAGAATACATGTTTTATGAATTATGATGTGTTGTTTCCATGTCAATCTCCTGTCCAGAGTCATGCTCAGATATCTGATTGAATCCTTGTTAGGAATTGTGATATTGTGAATGGTACCTGAGGGCAGGTTTGTTTTCGTAGCATGAAGGTTACCTGTGTACTTTCGACCAATCGCGGGGAGACACAATCGCGAGGAGAGACGTCAACGGGAGTCGTAAATTTCCGTTACGATTAAAATAATCGACAGCACGAATTGATAGATCCCCTGATTTCCGTTAAGATAATACGGGTGATTTTGTTAGTATAACACTGTGATTCACAGAATTATAAGTTATATATTTCCAACACTTAAGTTACACTAATGAGTGGATATAATTCCTAGGTGACAACTTGTCGCACGAAGATAAGGTAGATATGCACAATAGAGTAAGGCTCTTGGAGTTGAACTTAGTATGTTAGTGGACGTAGCACTAGAGGATACCTAATAGAGGAAGTGAATGTTCGGTGATCCCGAGAACCGACTTGGATAGTTGATGTGAATTATACTCCTCTAGCGTTGTGCTTAGACTTAGACACTGACCTTTCCAGCATCCGTAGAAGAAGTAGCTGACTTGACCCTCCTGATGTCGTATGTGAAGTGGTTGACTTGACCCTCCTGATGTCGTATGGGAAGTGGTTGACTTGACCCCCCTGAGGTCGTAGGAGCATTGAGGTTGGGTGACGATGCTGTGTCGGAGGAAAGCTAGCAATGGGTGTGTCTAGCGCACGGGATCATCGGATTTGTTCATGATATTTTGGTCAGGAAAGTGAGGGCAGTATACATTGCTTCTGATTGGATAAACGAAGGTTGGTGGACTAGGAAGGGTCTTAGCCGCCCTCGATAGAAAGTTGCTAGTAGGAAGCATCGTACGTGAGAAAAACTAACTTTCCCTTGTCAAGCCGTAGTAGACAATAGTCTTTAAAAATGATTCGGAAAACAGATGTTTGTTGGGTCTGAAGGACCTTAGCTAGCAAATTATTGGAATTTATGATGGGTCCTTAAGACTATTGAGGATCCGCCGTAAGGATGAGCGGACATCTGGTGTTCGTCTGGCCCGCGGTGTATGGCCTGGTCTAGATAGAGGCTCGCCCGACGTAACAACCTGTGTAGATTTATTTTCGTTAATTTTGAAGCCCCATTTGTGGAACCACTTTTCCATAGAGTCAAGACCTCGCTGGAGAGTGTGGGATGCCATTATTGGGTCTGAGTGGGATGCCATTATTGGGTCTGAGTGGGATGCTAGTAGTACTTCCGAGTCCTAGGCGTAACTTTTCAAGACTGACTCTTACGACTTGACTTCCGATCGGATTCGGTTGTTTTCCTTTTGTCACCCCTCTATATCGCCATTATCCTAAAGTTTGTTAGGCGTCCCCGACTGGTGCCACGCATGTCGTCCTCTCGAACATTCGGCAGAAGCACCGCTGGGATATTGATGGTTCATTAGGCACTCCGCTTCGGCGATATACATTGTTGCCGAGTGCCAACACATCTTTATCTCCAGTCTTGAACTAAGCTGGTCGTGACACTATTGTAACGTCGACAAATTTCTCCAACCGACTCAGGAAACCCGAATCGCTTGGCACACGACACCAACTCCTAAAACAAAGGAATATGAATTCGGCACATAGGCATAAGATAAACGAACATCTGGAAGGGCTGGGCCTTGATCGAGACTTCAGCCTTTCGGTAACGGTCTAATCGCACACTTGTAATCTTATTATAGAATAAAGATATCTCGAACTCTGGTGCAAGAACCCAACATTATTTTTTATTATTATTTTCGCGTTATTTTTACGTGACATTTTGGCGACCCTGCCAGGATCCATTCGCTTCAGTGTAAACGAAATTACGATTTCGGTCTACGGACATCATTGAAGATGATCGAAGGATTGGGACCACTTGTGTTGTGAACTCTGCTACCAATAATTTACCACAGTGGGTCAAATCAGCGAGACTACTGTCAGCATAGAACAAATCAACAGAACGAGTTTGACACTCAAACAACACCTTTGATCGTGCCACAGAGGAAAGCACCGCGAAGGAACCTCATTCTACGAACTTACGTATCAAGGTGAGAAAAATCTGGATTCTTTTAAACGATAGAACGCGAAAAGTTAGTTTCTCTAGCAACTTTAGCGAAGAGACAATATTCACAATGAACAATAAGAAAGATTCAAAAGCCGAGACAAGTTTACCCTCTACAAGTAAAACCCAAAATAAAACGGGATCACTTGATTCCTCTACCAGAGAAATTTTAGACTTAATACAGAGACAGAACGAAGAATTTCGACAATAATTTAACGAAATAAAGAATGCATTAAGATTAGCCAACGAAGAAAATAGAAAGCGCGCTAACGAAATAGAAATATTAGGTAGAAACCTCTCTCGTGTTAAACTATCACAAATAGATAGTAGATCAACTGAATTTGGTTCTGTGATGACTAACGATGACGATAGTATATCAGTATTAAAACATCATACTAACCCACCTCCGCCTATGCCACAAAGACCACCAACATACGTCCAACCATCCAATCCAACAGCTGCAAACTATAGAAATCTAGAAGCTGAAATTGCATTAAAATGTATTCCGATACTAAACGGAGAAGATGATATAGGTGTAGAAGATTTTATTCGTGAAATAAAAGAGATGAGAATGATGTGTGGCGAATAAATGTTGTTATGAAAAATGATCAAAATAGAGAAAATTGTGGGAGAAGCCGTAATGGCAATTCGCAATATCCATATTAACGAATTTGAAACTCTGTACGAAGCATTAAGGCGTAACGTAGCTACTCAAGCATCAGTAAGAGAACACCAAGAGCAATTAAGAGAAATAAGGCAAGGATTAACCGAAAGCGTGCAAAATTATAACATTAGATTTTGACGTGCTTTTAACAAGATTCAATACAGCATTAACGATGAATATAAGGACGAACTCGACGAGCGATGAACGATCGACTATACATGGTCTTTGTGACTAACTATGTAAGAGGCCTTCGTTCAGAAATAGGGCAAGTGCTATTGGCTAATCCCCCCCCCCCAACATCATTGACGCAGAAAAAAAAGCAATGGACGTGGAAAGATACTTTCGCGAAAACAAGCTCGCAGACGGGTGACACGACAAACAACCGCTCCGCCATCTTATCGTAACCAGACGTATCGTAACCAAGAATGAATAATTTTACAAAGTTTGAGAACCGACCATTAAACGAAAGGACACAAACGAAATGTTTCAAATTCAATCGATTGGAACACCTTGCCAATCAATGTCAAAATTTTCGAATACCGCCTCAAACAAAAGCCCCTCCAGGAATTAACCACATTCAAGGACAATCAGACTTAACAATGCCTCAGGAATATTACCCACAATACGACTACAACTAGGGTTGTGATTCCTCGTTGACTCGGGAGCATTAATCAACTTGCTTAAACAAGAATACTACCCAGGAAGAAGTATAATACCAGACACAAAGAAATTCTCCATGGGACGGACATTCCAAATACGAATTCAATTCCAAAATTAAGCTAAATTTATTCAACAAAGAGATAGAATTTTCCTTAGTAGATGATAATTTCCCTATTATAGAAGACGGCATATTAGGCTTACCCGGTTTAAATCAATATCGATTCGAACTCTCCAATAAAACATTAAAATTAGATAATAACACTCTTCTGCTGCAGCAAGAAGCGACTCTCGCATCAGGAGAAACCGTTCAAAAGATTGTATACCTCGAAGGAAAGCCAACGCCAGTATGCTTTATCAATGGTGGCAAGTCCTCAGTTCAAATTTCTAACATTATTGAAAATACTGTAGATCACTGTACACTGTAGATCAAATCGAAAAATTCATATCTTTGATTCGGCTATCGCACATAGAAAAACCTCTTAGAGAACCTCTGGAAAAGATTCTTCTCTATTACATGGGCGTATTTAATTTAGATAGTGGAACATTACCATGCACATCCCTTGCCAAACATTTCATTACGTTAAAAGAAAATAAGATCATCAACGTAAAATCCTACCGTCCTCCTGAACATCATAAAACCGAAATAAATAAATGTTGAAATGTCCCTATAACTCTCCTGTCTGGGTCGTTCCAAAGAAAATCGACGCACCAGGAAAACAAAAGTGGCGAATAATAATTGATTTTAGAAAGTTAACCGAACTAACAGACCAAGACGCATATCTACTACCTGACTTTGACGATATACTTTCACACCTAGGAAACGCAAAATATTTCGCCGCTTTAGGCTTATCCTCAGGATTCCATCAAATACCCATAGACGAGAATTCAAAGAAATACACTGCATTTAGCAAGGACACTTCCACTACAATAGAATGCCATTCGGGTTCAAGAACGCACCTGCTACCTTTCAAAGAATGATGGATACCGCGTCGAGAGGTTTGATTAACAATTATTATTTCGTTTATTTGGATGATATCATTAAATTCAGGCAATCGATAGAAGAACATAATAAAAATTTAGCCTTTATATTCCAAAGACTCAGGGAAGTATATCCAAGAATACAACCAGATAAATGTGAGTTCTTAAAACCCGAAATAGAATATCTAGGACATGTAGTGACAGCAGATGGAGGAAAACCTAACCCTAAAAGGATGGAAGCAGTAAAGAATTTCAAATTACCCAAAAATCCTACAGATGTAAAATCATTCCTTGCTCCAGTTGGATACTATAGAAAATTTATTAGAAACTTCTCTAAAATTGCCAGGTCGTTAACAGAACTAACTAAGAAAGACATACAATTCTACTGGACTGACAAAACACGACTTAGCTTCGATACATTTGTTGAGAATTGTGGATCTTGATAGCCGAAATAATGTTATGGGAGCACTAAATTTACACTTGGAATTAATATTAGAATAGTTATATATTTATTTGATAAACGATTCCAAAGATATTCATCGATACACACTTGCACGCGTCTCAGCACTTTCTTCTATACCCGACTGTTAACCGATTGAATAATTTACATTCATCTGTTTTCGAGACGCCGCGCACACACCTATACCTCCACACACTGATACCCACATACTAGTATCTCTACTACGTATTTAACCCAGTCCAGCACAGAAAATTATACATATCTCAACACACCTCCTTAATTTTTGTGCTGCATATTCATTTCCTTTTATAAGTCAATCAAACCATTCTTAAAAGTAATCTAAAATTTTCAAATTTGTTCCTCCCTAGAGCCCTCGTTAAAATATCAGCTACATTATTTTCTGAATCTACTTTTATAATGTCAATCTCTTTATTTTTGTAACTTTCATTCACAAAATGGAAGTGAACTTCAATGTACTTAGAATTTTTTGTTAAGTTTCCAAATTTTGATATCGCAATCGCTCCAGAATTATCTTCGTAAATTTTTATTGGTGTCTCGATCATTATTTTAAAGTCTTTCAACAATTTTCTTACAAATTTAATTTCGCTCACAGCTTCCGATAAAGCTACATACTCGACGGTTGTTGGTGATTTTGTCACGCTATTTTGCTTTCTCGATATCCAGTAAATTGCGTTTCCGAAAAATCTTATGATAAATCCCGTAGTGGATTTTCTATCTACTTTATCTCCAGCCCAATCAGCGTCAACAAAACAATTAATAACTTCAGTCAACAAAACAATCAATATCTTCAGCATTCAAATTTCTTTTATAAGTTAATTTTAATTTTGTAGTTAAATATAAGTATTTCAAAATTCTCAATGCATATTTATAGTGGGTCCCGTCGTAACTGTTTTGAAATCGACTTAAATAGTTTACACTATAGCTAACGTCTAATCTTGTTCCAGTATTAATATATAATAAAGCTCCTATGAGATTTCTGTATGTTATATCATCTGAGGCTGATTGTGCGGGTTCTGAACTTAAGTTTTGTTCCATTGGTGTAAAATGTAGTTTACTATTTTCTATATTATATTGTTTCGCTAATGACTCTATATAACTACTTTGATCTAATTTCATCTCACACTTCTTATTATCGTATTCAATGTTTATTCCTAAGTAAGTCTTTACTTCACCTAAGTCCTTCATCGTAAATTTCTTTGACAATTTGTTTTTAATTTCATCGATTTTTCTTTCGCTTTTCTACATATTCATAAGTCGTCTACGAATAGAATTAAATATATAACATCATCGCTCTCATACTTCATATACAGACAATAATCGCTCTCACTTCTTTGAAATCCTAATTTTTTTATATACCCGTCGAAACATTCATACCAAGCTCTTGAACTTTCACGCAATCCATATAACGCTTTTGATAATTTACATACTCTCCCGCTTTTATCGTCGTAACCTATAGGTTTTTTTTACAAATACTTCCGTTTTTATAGTTCCGTTTAGGAATATCGTTTCTACATCCATTTGCATAATCGTCAAACCATATTGACAACAATAAGATAGTAATAACTTCAACGTTTACATTTTTGCCACTGGAGAGTATAAATCTTCCAGTAGTTCCTTTTGTTGGAAATGTCGAACAACTAGTCGCGCTTTCTTACGATTATCAGATTTATTCGTATATATCCATTTCAAATCTAATACTTTTTTGTCTTTTGGTTTCTCTACTAATTTATCAGGTTTTATTTTTGATTAAACTATTTCATTTCTCGATCCATTGCTTCTTCCCATGAACCGCTGTCATCACCACTTAAAGTTTCTTCATAGATTTGAGAACTGTCTGCGCTTACTACATTCACATAAATGAAATATGAGCTCGTTTGGCCATCTTTGAGATTCCTTTGTTTCCCGTCCTGACCTTCTCAAATTATTTTCTGTCTTCAAGTTTTTCTTCTGATTCGTTACTTCAATTTCTCTCCTTTTCTATTGCAACATGCTCGACCTTTTCGTCATTTATTTCATTTTCATGAATTTCGTTTGAATCCGAACGTTCGTCAAAATCCTTTTCTGTTTCATTATCTGATTCATCTTCTCCTTGAAATCCTACTAAATTTTTATTTTCACCTATAAATTCTACGTGTCTTGCAATTATAATTTTATTATTAACCTATGTCCATTGTTTTCATAACCTACAAGTATCCCAGTGCAATTTCAGCTATTCTTACAAAAACTCTACTTCCGTACAATCTTAAATTATTTATATTCGGTTTCCTTTTAAAAAATATTTCAAATGGTGTTTTATTTTCATATGTGTTCGTAATGGTTCTATTTTTTAAGTGCGCCGCGGCTCTAACTATTTCCGGCCAATATTTAATATTCAGCTTTGAATCATGTAATAAGCATCTAGCGGAATTCATGATTGTTCTATTGTAGCGCTCAGCTGTTCCATTTAACTCGTAAACATAAGGTGGGCATGGTTCTACGAAAATTCCCTTTTCCCTAATTAGATTGTACATGTTTTTGTTCATATGTTCTTTTCCATTATCGCATCTTAGTCTCTTTATTTTCTTACTAGTAAGATTTTCAACTTTGTTTATATAATCAAGGAAACAATTGTAAACTGCACCTTTTGATTTCAAAGTATAAATCAATGCGCACTTACTGTAGTCGTCTATAAATGTTAAGAAATATTTGGATCCATCAAACCCGGTACTTTTATGAGGTCCATTTATATCGGTATGTACTAATTCTAAAATCTCGCGTGCTCTACTACGGTTATTTTGCAAGGGCAAATTGTGCATTTTATTTTGGATACATGTACCACATTTTAATTGTACTTGCTCAAAATTTCCTGGCATTCCCTCAACTAATTTTTTCTTACACATTGTATCTAAATAACCAAAGTTTACATGTCCTAAGATTTTGTAAAGTTTTCCTTATTTGCCATTTTTTCTACATTTATAGCGTGAGATTCTTGCCTTTCAATGTAACTACTTATTTTATATAAACCATGATCTTTGAATGCGACCCCTATCGACTTTCTGTATTTATTATGTATCTTTGAAGTATTTCCTGCTGAGACTATCTTATTTTCATTCGTTACTCTCGCGTACCTAACCAAGTTGTTATCCATTTCTTTCACGTAAAATACATTAGACATTATAATTTTAATCCTCCTTTTGTTTACTTCAAAGTAAGTTAAAATTTTTCCAACTTTTGTTCCTTTTAGAATTCTACCGTCTCCTACCTTTACATTTATCGGGCTTTTTAAATTTTCGTACTCAACAAAATAAGAATCATCTGTAGAGGATGGATCAGTTCAAATATCACTATTACAGTCTATAAGTCGTGAGCACTTCATTAAAGTAATGCTTTGATACAAAGCACAAGTTCTGGTATAATCATTTATCGGAATAAATACGCGCGTGTCGAGAAACTTCGTATACACTTTGATGCGTCGATATGCTTACTCTGCGATCGCTGAACTCCCTCGCTCGTCAATTCGCTTGTTTATTTATACTGGTCGAGGGACAGTCGGAAAGTTTGAACTCGACTGCGTTTGACGGTTGAAAGTAACGGCGGCATTGTTTTGCTCGGAGTTTATTACACCTTGCAATACCTGTGACCTAACGGTCATGATACTCCGAAACAAAACAACAATAAGATTTGAATTTATCCTGCTCGCGTGCCGCTACATTACCCCCCTTCCAGTGATAACGTTTACGTTATAAAAAAAATTTTTAAGTGTATACGGAGTTTCTTTTCGTCGAGTTTGTCATCGCTGTTTACGATTTTACGCCTGTCCGACATATTAAGACGCCTAATCGAGACCTGCCTGGAACCGGTCGGGAAAACGAACTCTACGTCCATACCTCGTAACATACCTATTCCTAGCATTTTCTTCCGTTGTTTTACCGCTGCCTGCGCTGCTTTCCTCGTGCGCATTCTCTTGCTTTACCGGAATAAGTATGTCCCGAGGTTTGGCGGTCTTCTCTTCAATATCGTTTGGAACGCCGAACGCCGGTTTTAAACGATCTATGGAAACCGTTACGTCGCGATCGTTTATTTTGATGATATAATCTTTGTCGAGGCGTTTGATGACCTTGTACGGTCTGTCGAACTGAGGCTGTAAAGGGCCTCCTACGGCGTCATGACGTAAGAAAACATAAGGCGACGTTTCCAATTCCTTAAAAACGAAGATTTTTCTTTCGCCACGACGCGTAGGCTGATGCGGCCTGAACTTCCCCACCCGTTCCTTGAGCCAGTTCGCGTACTCTGTGTTGGCTTGCTGTTTAATTGCGATGAAAAATTCCGCCGGCAATCGTATATCGGTGCCGTAGAGCATTTCGGCGGCCGTTGCGTTCAAGTCCTCCCAAATCGGTTAGCTAAGGCGCGCTTCGACTCGCGCGTTCTTTTCAGTTTGATCGGACTACTCAATAGTCGCGTTAAACTTGGTCGTGCCTTTCAACAAATTGTTGAATGGTTGCAGAATTTGCGCGGCCCTCGGTATGAAACGTCTATAAAAATTAATCATACCGAAGTATCTTCGTAATTCTTTAATGGTAGAAGGACACGGTACTTTCATGATCGCTGCAACGCGTTCAGCCAGAGGTTTTATCCCCTCCGCCGTAACGGTATAGCCAAGGAATTGAATTTCGCGTACGCCGAATTCGCATTTCGCGAGATTGATGACGACCCCCTATTCGTCGAGGCGTTTGAACAAAATTCGCAAATGCTCGCGGTGTTGTTTTCCATCTTCCGACGCGATTAAAAAGTCGTCGATATACGCGTAGACGAAATCGAGATCTTTCGTGATTTCGTCCACGAATCTTTGACACGTTTGGGCGGCATTTCGAAGTCGCTTCGAATAGACCGAAAGGGGTAGTAATTGCCGTTTTCGGTACATCCTCCGGCGCGATGGGAATTTGATGGTAAGCGCGCACGAGATCGATCTTAGAAAAGATTCGCTTACCATACAAATTCTGAGCAAAGTCCTCGATGTGTGGCGATGTGTACCTATTCGGAATGGTTCAATGCCCGATAGTCGCCACACGGTCGTATTCCTCCGTTCTTCTTCGGTACAATGTGCATGGCTGGTGCCCACGGGCTTCGCAATGGACGCATCACTCCTTGGTCAATCATGATTTCGAATTCCGCCTTTGCCTGTTTGAGACGATTGGGGGCTAGGCGGCGTGGTTTCGCGTGGACGGGGGTTTCAGGTGTCGTGCAGATATGATGCTGCACTCCATACTCAATCGTACTTCGCCTGAAGACAAGTGGTCGAGTCAACGCCGGGAATTCTGCTAATAAGCAATGGTACGGGGATTCCTTGTCGATGGTCCTAATGGATCCTACGTCGGTCTCAGCTGCGGATCGACGAGTAACCCGTAATAGCCCAAAAAGTCGACGACGATGATGGGCGTTTTCACATCGGCAATCACAAAACACCACTTAAAATGCGGCGGGTCACCAAGCCGTTGTCGTTCGCCGCGGTTACGGACGGCTGAACTCGTTTCCCGACTTCCATCGACACGGAGATCTACACTTTCGCGCCCGCTCGCGGTACAAGTCGTGATAATAACATAGGCTAACATAGGTTTCGGGAGGTAGAACGGGAGGGGGAACGCGAACGCGAATGCACTCGTCGACGGACGCTAATACTGAGCGCGTTGATCCTCGCATTAACCTGCCGCATTTCCTCGCGCAATTCCTCGCGCATTACCTCGCGCATTTCCTCACGCATTTCCTTCCTGAAACTGGGCACTGCGTCGTCCTGTGCCTCGCGTTTGCTCACGGATGCTACTCTCGCCTCCCGCTGATCGCTTCCAGAACAGGCCTCCTCTACTCTATCCGCGGCCTGGATTATTTTATCCGTGCTGGTGTCGTCCATAACCGCCAACACCCATCGTATGCGGTCTGGTAGACGATTCTTCCACAACGCGAGGATGAACTGCTCCGACGCTAAGGGACTGGCCAGCTTCTTCAGATCGTGGTAGGATTGGGACGCCTTACGGTCGCCTATCACCTCTTTTTATACCAGTCTTTTTACCTGCTCGCTGTCGGATTCAGCTAGATTCCGTATCAGTTCTTCCTTTAGCCGGTCGTACTAACTGCCGACCGTGGAGTCCATATCAACGGGAGTCCAAATCAACATCCTCGAGTCGCTCCAGATACTCTGATTCGAGACACCCAAACAGGGTGGCGACTTTGTCGGAATCTCGCTCGATTCCCGCCGCCTCAAGCTGTTTCTCAAATACAGTAAACCAGAACGATACCTTCTGCGGCTTCATCGGAGGCACGCGGATTGGTTGCGGGTGCATATGCAATGAATTGGTCTTAGACATTTTATCACGTCGGGGTCACCAATGTGGCAGATGTAAAGAGAGGTTGCGTTGCGTCCCGGGACTACCGGTGGACTCGTCAGTAAGGCTATGTCCGGTAGTCCCCACATTTACAATGTGATCTGAACATCCACTATCCAATATCCAATCTATTTTTCGCGTATCGCCAGTATATACCGTAATACATTCTTACTATTATCGCGCTCTACTCGCGTTAGGAAAGATCCAATTTCTTAGTCGTCGTAGTCCTCGTTGTATGAATAATTTGCGTCGTGTTGACTTGCCCCGTTGTAGCGTTGTTGCCAGCCTCTGCTTTGTCCTCGTTGGCCAAATCCTCGTTGACTATATCCTCGTCCTCTTTGGCCAAAAGCTTTGGTCCGCCGCGACCACTATTCTGCTGCGGCTGATACGCACCTCCTTGCCATTACGCTCCTCAATTGTTTGCGCCATTGTTTCCGCCTCTGCACGTGTTTGTACAATTTCTTACCACGTGGCTGTACTTTCCACAGCCATGGCACTTTATGTCGCTTTTTTCGGCTTCGAATACATTTGACCTTTCCTATCACTTTCACTCTCAGTTCTGCCCGAGCAGCCGAGCTAAACAGACGTGTAAAACAGTGCGTCAGAGAAAGTGCGGCAAGTGGGGAAAAGAAAGTTACGAACGTCAATGCCCATAGCCAAATGGTGGAAATCCGTGTCTTCTACTAAGAAGACTATTATCAAATCTAAAATGCAAAATCACAGCGCACCGATAAAAATAAATAGTAAAGACGAAACATACTACATTAACAAAACAACAAACACTTCAAAACCAAGCCAATCAATAAACGAAGAACAGGAGTGCTCAGCTACAAACGAAATTGAAATGGAACCAATCCAAAACAATGAAGAGAATAAAACCAGTAACGAACTAACCCACCAGGATGAAAGCTGGAAGGTGGCAAGTTACAACAAAAAACGAAAAATAACACCAAACACCAACATAAGGAAGCTATAGAAGCAGAAAAACAACAATGGCTACAACAAATTACTCCGAAACTCCTTTCGGTCGGAAAACCAATAACCCACATCGCTAAACCACCGTCAATTTACATTGAAGCCCAAATAGACCCTCTCATTGAACTGCTTAACAACACGGCAGAAAAAAATTACAGTATAAAACAATTAAAACAAGACCAAGTAAAAGTACAAACGAACACCCCAGAAATTTTCAAAAAAGTGACAAAAGCACTAAAAGAAAACAACGCCGGGTATCACACTTACCAGCTCAAAGCTGATAAAAGTTATAAAGCAGTAATCAGAAGATTACATCCAAAAACAAATACAAATAACATATGCGAGGAACTAGCTAAAATCGAGCATCATGTAAGAGCAATAAACAACATAACCATGTACGATACTAAACAACCATTGCCGCTATTCCTAATAGAACTTGAATCTAAAAACAATAACAAAGAAATTTTTGAAATTAAAAAGGTTCTAAACACAATAGTAACAGTGGAGCCACCGAGACATAAAAAAGACATATCGCAGTGCACACGGTGTCATCAATATGAACACACAAAAAATTACTGCAACAGAATCTCGGCGTGTGTCAAATACGCAGAAATGCATCTAGCAACGAACTGCCCATACACGCGAAAATGTCACAACTGCAGTGGAAACCACCCAGCCAGCAACAAAGGCTGTGTAGTCAGAAAGCAACTGCAATGTAAACTGCTTCCGCCGCTTCGAAACAGGACACACAACAACTTTCACGCGCAATAGGATAGCACAGAAGCAGTGACAACACCAAATCTACAGAACGTAATGAACAATAACCACAGTAACACCAACACCGTTGGTAGCCGAAGCTACGCGCAAGTAACCAAACAATCAGCACCCTTAGACAATAAAAATCAGAACAATTACAGCAACGACACTACAGAAATCAAAGAACTACTAAAGCAATCCATCAAAAACACAGAAATGCTAACAAAAATGATAAGCGAACAAAACGCAGTCCCCAGACAGCAAACGCAACAAATCACAGTCACTTGAATATTAATCGAGTTAATCTCAATCCCGGTGATACGTGTGCTTGTTCTTCAATTAATCCACAGCTATGAACTGGAATTTTAGAAGCAGCCTGGAACTCTAACGGCCTACAACAAAGAGTCCTAGAAACTAAAACATTCCTGTACATCAATAACATCGACATACTACTCGTCTCAGAAACACACCTCATAATAAAAAGCTACATAAA
>NT_176784.1:0-226 GCF_000188095.3 Bombus impatiens | reverse complement strand
GGGGGGGGGGGCGCAGTGATCATAAGAAACGATATCAGACATCACTTACACAGTCAAGTAAGAAAGGAATATACCCAAACAACCACCGTTACAGTACAAACTAGCAGCAACCACTTCCAGTTGTCACCAGCATACGTACCACCGCGACACAAAATGACAGCGCAAATGTGGGAAAAGTACTTTCTATTGAGGTTATTCGGTGTGTAAACAGAGAAAACACGTGGAT
>NT_176783.1:0-420 GCF_000188095.3 Bombus impatiens | reverse complement strand
GGGACGACGTTATAACGTATTTCGTTATATTGTATGACGTTATAGCGGATTACGTTATATGGGATGATGATATGTTATAACGTCATAACGTATTACGTTATATGTTATAACGTCATAACGTAATACGTTATATGGTATGACGTTATAACGGATTACGATATATGGGATAACATTATAACGTATTACCCCATATGGGACGACGTTATAACGACTTACGTTATATTGTATGACGTTATAACGTAATGCGTAACAGGGGATGACGTTAAAACGTATTGCGTTATATGGTATGCCGTTATAACGTATTACGTTATATAGTATGACGTTATAACGTATTACGTTATATCGGACGACGTTATGCCGTATTACGTTATATGGTAAGATGTTATAACTTATTACGTTATATAGGACGACGTTATTATG